>NC_057935.1:72876575-73016575 GCF_018555375.3 Anguilla rostrata | reverse complement strand
GTGTGTGTGCGCGTGCGTGCGTGTGTGTACATGTGAGTGAATGTGTGTGTGTGTGCGTGTGTGTGTGCGCATGTGTGTGTATGTATATGTCTGTGTGTGTGTGTGTGTGTGTGTAGAGAGAGAGGGAGTGGGTGTGTGTGTGTGTATGTGTGTATGAGTGTGTGTGTATGTATATGTCTGTGTGAGTGCGTGTGTGTGTGTGTGTGTGTATGAGTGTGTCTCTGTGTGTGTAAAAATGCGCTGACTCTGTTCTGGTCCGTGTCCTGGTTCCTCTCAGGTGATGCACATTCGTAAACTTCTGGCCAAGATGGACCGACCCAACGGGCTGTACCCCAACTACCTGAACCCCCGAACGGGCCGCTGGGGCCAGCGTGAGTCCCCCGTCTCTACACACACTCACCTCCCCTCTCTACACACACTCACCTCCTCCTCTCCTGTCTCTACACACACTCCTCTCCCGTCTCTACACACACTCCTCTCCCATCTCTACGCACATTCAACTTTACTGCTGATGTGTGTGTGTGCGTGTGTGCGTGTGTGTGTGTGTGTGTGTGTGCATGTGTGTGTGTCTGTGTCTGTGTGTGCACCTGTGTGTGCGTGTGCGCACGCGCGTGTGTGTGCTTGCGCGTGTGCGCACGCGCGTGTGTGTGCATGCGCGTGTGCATGTGCGTGTGTGTAGTTCTGGTGTTGGTTAGGAAGTGTGTAACGGCAGTTTGCCTCCTGTAGACCACACCTCCGTGGGCGGGCTGGGCGACAGCTTCTACGAGTACCTGCTGAAGGCCTGGCTCATGTCCGACAAGACCGACACCGAGGCGCGCAGGACCTACGACGAGGCCGTGGAGGTGAGTGCATACTGCTGAGTGCATACTGCTGAGTGAGCGAATGCACACTGCTGAGTGCACACTGCTGAGTGCACGCTATTGAGTGAGTGTTGAACTGTGGGAAGGCTGAGCACAGTGCTGAACTGTGGGAAGGATGAGTGCAGTGGTGAACTGTGGGAAGGATGAGTGCAATGTGGAACTGTGGGGAGGATGAGCGCAGTGGTGAACTGTGGGAAGGATGAGTGAGTGTGGAACTGTGGGAATGCTGAGTGCAGTGGTGAACTGTGGGAAGGGTGAGCGCAGTGTGGAACTGTGGGAATGCTGAGTGCAGTGCATTCTGGTACAGCGTGGTTATCCTTTGGTCGCCATGCGTCACACTGTAGCCCCGCCCCTTTCTCAGGCCATCGAGCGCCACCTGATCCGCAAGTCCAACGGCGGCCTGACGTTCATCGGCGAGTGGAAGAACGGACACCTGGAGCGGAAGATGGGTCACCTGACCTGCTTCGCCGGTGGAATGTTCGCGCTGGGCGCCGACGGCTCTCCTGACGACAGGGCGGGGCACTACCTGCAGCTGGGGGCCGAGATCGCACACACCTGCCACGAGTCCTACGACCGCACAGGTGAGCACGCACGCGCACGCGCACACACACACACTCACTCACACACACACACACACACACACACACATACACACTCACTCACACGCACACACACACACACGCACACACACGCAGGTGAGGAGTCACACAGGCAGGTGAGGGGTCACACACGCAGGTGAGGAGTCACACGCAGGTGAGGGGTCACACACGCAGGTGAGGGGTTGTGGGTCACTGCCTCGTTGCCATAGGAATGACACACAGTTGCTCCCGTTGTGTCCGGCTGCTATGGAAACGGAGCGGGCTGTTCCCTCTCTCCTGTCAGGGTTATTTTAAACGTACCCCAGCGGTGGTGCCAGGGCTGAACTGAGCCGCTCCCGTTTGGGTATGAGGCTGACGTGCTGCTGTTTGCCTCCAGTTAGTGTGAATGTCTCAGCCTGCCTTAATCCGTATGGAACTGGTAACCTTGACTAGGTGTTTGCATTATGACAATTTGATTTATTATTATTGTGGATCTTCCCCATAGTGATGCTGTAACTGGCTGTGTGTGTTTGGGAGCTGATAATCAGACCTCTCTATGCTGGGGGGGGGTGCAACTGGGTAAACACCACACCCTGATTTACACGCAATACCTAGTATGTGCATCTAACTTATTTCTCTTTCTTTCTTTCTCTCTCTCTCTCCCTCTCTCTCTTCTTCCTTCTCTCCTTCCCCCTCCCTCTCTCCCTCCCTCTCTCTGTAGTTCTGAAGCTGGGGCCTGAGGCCTTTAAGTTTGACAGTGGTCTGGAAGCAGTGGCAGTTCGGCAGAATGAGAAGTACTACATCCTGCGTCCGGAGGTGATCGAGACGTACTGGTACATGTGGAGGTTCACCCACGACCCCAAATACAGAGACTGGGGCTGGGAGGCAGCGCAGGTGAGCGTGCATACACACACACACACACACACACACACACATGCGCGCACACACGCTTTCTGTCTCTCTGATAGGCTGTGTGTACTGTCCATCTCTGATAGGCTGTATATACTGTCCATCTCTGATAGGCTGTGTGTATTCTCAGTCTCTGATAGGCTATGTGTACTGTCGGTCTCTCTGATAGGCTGTATGTACTGTCAGTCTCTGATAGGCTGTGTGCTGTTCTCAGTCTCTGATAGACTGTGTATACTGTCGGTCTCTCTGATAGGCTGTGTGTACTGTCGGTCTCTGATAGGCTGTGTGTACTGCCGGTCTCTGATAGGCTGTGTGTACTGTCGGTCTCTCTGATAGGCTGTGTGTACTGTCAGTCTCTGATAGGCTGTGTGCTGTTCTCAGTCTCTGATAGGCTGTGTATACTGTCGGTCTCTCTGATAGGCTGTGTGTACTGTCGGTCTCTGATAGGCTGTGTGTACTGTCGGTCTCTCTGATAGGCTGTCCCCTCTCAGTCTCTGATAGGCTGTGTGTACTATCGGTCTCTCTGATAGGCTGTGTGTACTGTCGGTCTCTCTGATAGGCTGTGTGTACTGTCAGTCTCTGATAGGCTGTGTGTACTGTCGGTCTCTCTGATAGGATGTGTGTACTGTCGGTCTCTGATAGGCTGTGTGTACTGTCGGTCTCTCTGATAGGCTGTGTGTACTGTCGGTCTCTCTGATAGGCTGTGTGTACTGTCAGTCTCTGATAGGCTGTGTGTACTGTCGGTCTCTCTGATAGGCTGTGTGTACTGTCAGTTTCTGATAGGCTGTGTGTCCTCTCAGTCTCTGATGGGCTGTGTGTACTATCGGTCTCTGATAGGCTGTATGTCCTCTCGGTCTCTGATAGGCTGTATGTCCTCTCGGTCTCTGATAGGCTGTGTGTACTGTCGGTCTCTGATAGGCTGTGTGTCCTCTCAGTCTCTGATAGGCTGTGTGCTGCTCTCTCTCTCTCAGGCCATAGATAAGTACTGCCGGGTCAGTGGGGGCTTCTCTGGGGTGAAGGACGTGTACTCGTCCAGCCCCGCCTACGACGACGTGCAGCAGAGCTTCTTCCTCGCCGAGACGCTCAAGTAAGACCTTCTGCCCCGCCCCTTCTGGCTCAATGCCCCGCCCCTTCTGGCTCTATGTCCCGCCCCTTCTGGCTCAATGCCCCGCCCCTTGTCTACAGCTGTGCCACTGTGGTGTAGAAGCAGTGGTTTGGCTGTGTCACTGATGTAGAAGCAGTGGTTTGGCTGTGTCACTGGTGTAGAAGCAGTGGTTTGGCTGTGTCACTGTGGTGTAGAAGCAGTGGTTTGGCTGTGTCACTGTGGTGTAGAAGCAGTGGTTTGGCTGTGTCACTGTGGTGTAGAAGCAGTGGTTTGGCTGTGTCACTGTGGTGTAGAAGCAGTGGTTTGGCTGTGTCACTGATGTAGAAGCAGTGGTTTGGCTGTGTCACTGTGGTGTAGAAGCAGTGGTTTGGCTGTGTCACTGGTGTAGAAGAAGTGGTTTGGCTATGTAACTGTGGTGTAGAAGCAGTGGTTTGGCTGTGTCACTGATGTAGAAGCAGTGGTTTGGCTGTGTAACTGGTGTAGAAGAAGTGGTTTGGCTGTGTAACTGTGGTGTAGAAGCAGTGGTTTGGCTGTGTCACTGTGATGTAGAAGCAGTGGTTTGGCTGTGTAACTGGTGTAGAAGCAGTGGTTTGGCTGTGTAACTGGTGTAGAAGCACCATTTGCTTGCCATTTATCCTGTAGTTGCAGTTTTAGTAACAATGGAGTAGTTGGGGTGTACTAACAGCGGTGTAGACACAGTGTAGTAACAGCAGCATAGCTAGTACGTAGTAGCTGTGGTGTAGTGACAGGTATGTGACTGTGTCTCTGCTATGAGGAAGTATGGTGAGGGCTTCATCTTTGCTGCCCTCTGCTGGTAGATATGATATTGAGATGAAAGAGTCCAGATTCAGTATGACTGAGCCTCAGCTGTGTCTCTACCCCCCCCACACCAGGTACCTGTACCTGCTCTTCTCTGGCGATGACCTTCTGCCCTTGGAGAGCTGGGTCTTCAACACGGAGGCCCACCCCCTACCTGTGCTTCACCTGGGTAACATCACTCTGCCTGGCAGCCCCGCCCAGCGATAGGACCGCCCACCCTAAGCCCCGCCCCCTTCAGAAGGACTGCTGAGGCGCCAGGTGGTGGTCACATGACCCACAGGCCGTCTCTGACCAGCTCGTTTATCCCGCCTGACCAAAATCTCCCCCCCGCCCCGGAGAGCATGAGCGGACTGATGATCTCTTCTCCGGGACAGACGGACAAACGGACGGAGCGGGGAGAGGAGTCCATCTTTACAGACGGGATGGACAGGTGCCATTTTTTTTTTTTTTTTTTTGCTGTGAATAGGCTCAGCTTTAGATTCTCTCAGATGTGTATATAGATGGGTACTTATTGACCATTTTCTTTATGTGAGATTTTCTTTTTCCATTTTTTTTTGTGGGGAGGTTTACATTTGAGATGCCCAAAATCAACGATAGCACTTCCTGTTTACTGACCTTTGACCTGGAAATATAAATGTAATTACTGACCCTCACTGAGGAGGAACAGTGCAGCTCCTGCTGCTTGTCTGCTGCTCCCCACCTGTCAATCAACAGAAGTGACTCCCAGACACACGCACACTCTCCCTCACACACACACACACACACACCCCTAGGCTGAGCCTTGTTCATGGGTAATTGGCTGGATGTCTGTGGTAATACTTGTGCACTTGAGTGTCTGAGTTCCACCAAGGGAACCAGTACAATACTGATGTTCAGTTCCTGACATTAAAGTTTTTTTGCTGGAGTCTTCCATCTCTCAATGTCCCTCTACCCTGTCCCGTTGCCCTGTCCCATTATAGCCCTTTCCCACTGTAGAGCTGAACCAGGCTGGCTCATTATAGCCCTTTCCCACTGTAGAGCTGAACCAGGCTGGCTCATTATACCCCTTTCCCATTGTAGAGCTGAACCAGGCTGGCTCATTATAGCCCTTTCCCACTGTACAGCTGGAACCAGTCTGGCTCATTATAGCCCTGTCCCACTGTAGAGCTGAACCAGGCTGGCTCATTATAGCCCTTTCCCACTGTAGAGCTGGAACCAGGCTGACTCATTATAGCCCTTTCCCACTGTACAGCTGGAACCAGTCTGGCTCATTATAGCCCTTTCTCACTGTAGAGCTGAACAAGGCTGGCTCAGTATAACCCTTTCCCACTGTAGAGCTGAACCAGGCTGGCTCAGTATAGCCCTTTCCCACTGTAGAGCTGAACCAGGCTGGCTCAGTACAACCCTTTCTCACTGTAGAGCTGGAACCAGGCTGGCTCATTATAGCCCTTTCTCACTGTAGAGCTGGAACCAGGCTGGCTCATTATAGCCCTTTCCCACTGTAGAGCTGGAACCAGGCTGGAGGGCTTAATGTTTTCTAGGGGACAGTAATGAGATGGATGTTCTTGATGTTCTGATCAGTGCGTTCCCTCATAGTCACATGATCTTGTTTGGCAGGATGATGCTCTGTGCATTCGACAGCAGTCACCGTGACAACTGGCAAATGTCACACTGCTGGTCAACTCTCGTGTAAATGCTTTTGTGTTTAACTTTAATTATTATTATATTGACCCCATACACATGGCACCACTTAAACAGATCTGCTTCCTTTTGCGTATGAAACTAACATTAGTCTGTGATATACATCTGGAGGCTCTTCAGCCAATAAGGAGGCTGCGCTTGAAGAGCAAAGAAAGAAGCCATGAAGCAGCGGACAGAATCTAACGGTCTGTTATTTCCAAACTTTGGTACTTGGTGCATCCAGAAACGTTAGGTGTTTAAGAGTTGTGTGCGGTCATCGGTTGACCTACCGCACGTTCCGAAGGCAGAGATCACCGCCACTTTGCCACACACCACAGAGTGGCTCTGGAGTGCCACAGTCACGGTGGATTTTCTTTGTATTATTTTTGTGCGTGAAAATAACTTCTTTTTTTTTTTTTTAAGGAATGACCATTTTCTTT
The DNA here is from genome assembly GCF_018555375.3 of Anguilla rostrata. Taxonomy (NCBI): domain Eukaryota; kingdom Metazoa; phylum Chordata; class Actinopteri; order Anguilliformes; family Anguillidae; genus Anguilla; species Anguilla rostrata. Next base: position 73,010,205 of record NC_057935.1, on the reverse strand, counting down.
TTTGACTTGTTAGTGGTAAGGAAAATGGTCATTCCTTATTTAAAAAACTGCTACTTTTACAATTCCCTTCCAGTTTCTGTGGTACCCAGACAATCACCTTGCCCCTTTTGGGTGGAGCTCTGTAGATCTGGCCAATCGGTGACTGGCTCCGCCTCCCTCCCCACTGCAGTGCACATCCCTGCCACCTGCTGCTTCAGTAAAGAAGGCGTCCGGCTCGCTCTTCCCCTCCAGTGCCCCAGGGGGCAGCAGTGCCAGTCTGCAGGTTTCACTTTCTCCATCTTTTCGTTTAGTTTTTAATTTTGTATTTTGCATCATTGTGACATCATTTGCTGCTTCTTCTCCAGGGAGCTGCAGCCCAAGGTGAATTTTCCACAGTGTTCCACATTTGTATTTTTACTGAACAAAATGAATTGTAAATATGTTATTAAAAAGTTTGGAGACTGATTCAATAAAGATGTAATTAAAAGTGATCAGACCCATTGAGTTAACAGACATCTCAGTCCCTCTCTGCTGCCACAGGACGGTGCTGGGCACGGGAGTGGAGTCCGCTCCTGAAGCCAACGACCACCAGAGCCCAGATTAGTGCATTTTTAATCTGCGGCTCCCCCACGGCAGGGGAACAGACAGCACCGCTCCCCACATACGGGAAAGACGGGAAATGAGAGATGAGTGCAGACAGAAAGCAGATAGAGGGAGTGAAAATATGGAGCAAGGGAGCAAAGAAATGGGCAGGCATCCATCTCCCAACTCCCCCCCACCCCCCCACCCCCCACCCCCGTCCCGAGGAGCAGAACCGCGCTGCTGCCAGTGAAAGTTGGGGGAGTCGGGCCAGGCAGCACCGGGCGCTTTCCAGAACTTTCTGAGATGTGCGAGCGCGGTGACTGCCGTCAGTTTGCAGGGGTAAGGGAGAGCCAAACCGCAGCGTTTACGGACAGGTCTGTGTGGGACGGCCCCCTCCCTGCCTCCCTCCCTCGTGTGACTTCTGGTGTCAGAAAGCCCAGTTCTGTGCCACGTCTCTCCAAACCGACAGACTGACCACAGACTGTTCCCATCAATCTGCTAGGTCTTCACTTCCTGTTTTTTTTTTCTTTCTTCCTGTGAAAATGTTGTATGTGCGATGCAGACTTCGTTCCGTAAGCCAGCGGTGGACCAGAACTGTTTACCAAACCCGGACTGTCCTGAGAGATCCCTGTGTTTTTCTCTTTTTTTCCCCTTTTGATGATTTTAACAGTCACCACAAGAGGGCAGAATTCGAGCAAACGGCACTAGGAAAAGCCCTCAGACCAAACAAGACAAGAAAGAAAAAGTTGATCCTGGACAGTAGTGCTGCTCTGCGGCTGAGCAGAACTGCAGCTGTAGGGTCTGGCGCGGGGACAGAAGGGTCCAGAGAAATTAATGTGTATTTTCTGAGAAACTACAATGAGCAGAAACCAACAGATAACGGGATGTGTTTACACACATACCCACCTTCACACATTAACATAGACTCAATACACGCACACACGTGCATGAAGTCCAACGCTATGCATTTTCACCTGGGTTTCTGTAATAAAGATGTCCTCTCTTTGACCCTTGACCCCATTAAACTGTATTTACTGCTGTTTTCAATACATTAAACGACTGGGTTTAGGAACAACCCAAGCTGCGAAGGAGAACCTTTAACAGAACCACCAAACAGCCAGGCATGCTGGGTTGTCTGAAAGATCAAAGCTGCTGTGCAGTCTGGTCATGTGCCCTTATTTCAGAGCAGGGTGCTCAAATCCAGTCCTGAAGAGCCGCACTGCCTGCTGGGAAACCATGTACATGAACCCTTCAGCAAATCAAGGACCTACATTAAGCACTTAGGTGCTGAAATGCATGAACACCAGCGTATACACTGGCCTTCAGCGCAGGGAGCTGAGGACCCATGTTATAGAGTGGCTCTGCTTGCTGTGAAGTTCACCCGTTAAGCTCATACGGCTGTTGCGCTGTACTTACTGAGTCGATTCTAGTGAAACCCAACGGTTACGGGACATGTGCAGGAACTCTCCGGGGATTTGAGACCATCGCGTTCCGATAACATCTCCGCCTCGCGAGCTGCCGCTCCGCACTGCGGAGTAAAGTCCGCTGAACACGGATGTGTCAGTGCAAGGTTTTAGTGGTACAGTGAGCACACACACACCTGGCCTCCTCCTGCAGACTTGCCATACATTGCGTGATCTACTCGGATTCCTTTTTATATTTGTCATGAAAGAGTTTATATTTAGCAGGTAAAAGTGAACTCAGATGTTTAAGATACTCAGATGCAATCAGTATGGGGCAAAAGACTGAAAATGCCTCTTCGTTTTTATAAAAAAAACGTGTGTGTCAGCTGTCTAATTATAAGGTTTTGACTTAATTTGTTTGAGTGTGTGTGGTACGGTTGTTCTCTGATTGTGTGTGATTGCCTCCACGTGGAGAGAGACTGGAGTGGTCTCACTTCTGCGGAAACGGTGAGTTTCCCCGCTGCACCGGTAATGTATGTGCAGCCTTTGAATGGTGATGTCATCGAACGCCGACGGCACGCATTCCAACCAGAGGGAGAGAAAAAAACACACCTCTTGGAGCCCTACAAACACACTACGTAATGACAACGTTACACGTAATTTGGTAAGTAATTACGTTGGTCGTAATTTGGTAAGTCGCAACATTACCAACAGGTGACGTTGTGACAACAATTTTTTTTTTTTGTTTTTTTTTTAATATAGGATATAATGGATAAACAGGTATAGGGTTCTAGGGTGGCTGACATGGATAGGGATTTTATAGTAGGACTAGGTGTAAAGCATGGAGGATAAAATATAGTTTAGGGTGAAGGGATTTTTGAGTGTAAATCTATTGTCTGATACACACTCCGAAGCAGAAGGGGACGGTAATTCACCAATAAGCGGTGTACACCCGCTGTAAAACAAGAAGAAGACGGTATATCCAATCATATGCGCATATTGCTGTGACGTGCTCTTGGAAGAAGGTCGTTGTGATTTCAAATTCTCCGTGGGAAAATCTGGGTTTGACGGCCTTCAAGAGCAGGTAAGCGTTTCATTATGCCTTTATATTTTTAACTGAATGTATTAATGCAACAATACTGGATGCCAACCGCCGTAAAAGCTAACAAGAACAACTGAATGCTTTGGAGACCTTTTCAGTTAGTAGTATTTGCAATGTAATGATGGAGTCCTACTTTCAACATGCGTGTTTGCAGTTCTAGCTGAATGTTGCTAATGCTTTAAGTTAGCCGGTGAAATGGCGTCTGTTCAGACCTGGCGTCTGTTTGGGACTAATTTGAATTAGTGTTCTGTTAGATAACATATTTGCTACTTTGAGTATTTAACGCTAATAGCTCAGTGCAAATGTAATGTAAGACCAGCTAACATTACCTAGCTGATCTCGGCGATGGCCTGTTTAGTTAGCTAACAATTGAGCTAATTCGACATGTGTAAACGGCGCTCCGTAAAGCACCTTTGTTCATGTCCTTTTAGCTAGCATTGTTGCCAGCGCCTCTTTTGAAAGCTAACCTATGTGGCGCTCTTTTGAAAGCTGTAATTCACCTTGTCCACGTCCTAATGAGATATCAACATGTTGGTTAAAATATGCATCATAAATATGATATAAAAGAGTGGTGTGGTCTTCATTTTGTTTTTTGTTGTTTGACAAACTGGAGCTAGCAAGCCTTTTCATGCTAGCATTGTTGGCGCCTCTTTTGAAAGCTATTTTTGCGCTCTTTTGAAAGCATTTAGCTAAACATTATTTCCATTAGAAATACAAAAACTCTATACCTGGTGTAATCGTGGCCTTAAAAAAATTAAAATAATAAATAATATAAATAAATAAATTGGCTTTGGCTTCGCACCAGTGCATTGTGTAATCAATATTAATCAAGAGTATTTCTCTGTATTTTCACCAAATACTGACTTAAATTGATTTTCTTTTGCAGAGTTCTCTACATTTGGCCCAACAGCTCAAATGGAAACTAGAGCACAAGATCAGAATGAAGGTAGTTATGGATATTGTATGGAAACAGGTCTTTGCTCATTGACTGTTTGTCATTGTCTAAACACAATTACGATTTTAGCCTGCTGCGTGTGTTACTCAATGTATTTTTCTTACTTGGTCCAATTTTATACCCTTTCATCTCCCACACATGGCCTTATGACTGTTGCCCCAATGAAGACCCTGAGGTCCAGCCTTCCCCACTCAAGACATGCCTGAGACAAGAGTGACTGTATTCCAAGGTGATCCTAACTTAAATGTAGTTCACCGCTTGAAAAAGACAAAAATAATCAACACTGTTAATGTTGAAATCATTGGTCTATGGTTATTACTGTCCTGAAACTACCCTTCACCCATTTTATGTTTTTGTATCTAGTTTTGTATGTTTGTCTCATCTTCTGTACCATAATTATGCTTGCACATATTGCCTACCTACAAATGTAACTTGAACCTGATCTCAATGGTATTCTATACAATGACAATAAAAGCTTTCTATTCTATTTGGGCTTGATATGTGTACATTTTTTATTGCTGCACTTAAAGTATCTTAAATTTTGAAGATATGAATTACAGAAGCAATGGCATTTCATTGGTAGGATAGAATGGAGATCAAAATTACAACACCATGATATACCTTTTTTTAATACACAAAATCAAAATGTATGGTCAGGGTTTAGTAAGTAAGTGACCAATCCGCAACGTTGTGGAAAGGTAAATAACGTAATAAAGAAGTTTAAACAACGTGTCAGCGACGTAAATCTATAACGTTACGACGGATGACTGCCTGGCGACGTAATAACGTCGGGGTAAGGTTATTCTATTACATTGTCAAACGTAAAGTTGTAAGGACGTAACTTACGTATCCACAACGTTGTTTTGCGACGTCGCAGCGACGGGGCGCTGGTCTTACGTTTTTACGTTAGTACTACGTAAATTGAGACGTAACGCGGACGTTACGAGACCAATAGAGGACGTTAATAGTACGTCGCCACAACCACATTTTTTAGGAGGGAGGTTAGCACGCGCTTATTGATTTGTACCTGCAGAGTGACGACCTCCACTGGCCCCGTCTGATGTCACACTTTCATTTTCTCCTCTGTTTCTTTTTCCTGTGTCACTCTCCCTCCAGCATAACTTTCTTTTTCCCTCTCCGTCTGTCCTACTAAAGATTGTGACGCATTCCCAGTGAAAAGTATGCTGTTACAGGCAGCTGATGGTATTTTGCTTGCTAGACATGTTGCCAAACATAACATGCTAAGAGGTTTTAAAAATATAGGCTAAATATTTATACATTATATATTTTTTATTATCTCCCGAGATGGAATTCCCAAACACCCACGCGCGCACACAATATTTCCTTTGTTTCAGAAAGGGTAACCCGATTTATTTCACTTATGTCTTCTGTCATTAATGGTTTTTGGTTTGGCCAGTACAAAAATGATCCGCAGTTTCCAGAGAAACAGCTGTTTCCCTACACTGTCGTCATAGAAGACTGTTACTGGGTTAGCACTTACGCGCGAACCTGATCATTCTGAAGAAAAAGATGTTACGTAGACTACGGCTGTTTTTTGAAACGACATTTGTGATTTTGCACGTCTGTTTGAGTCTATGGGGTCTAGCGTTCACACGAGCCAAGAGCTGTCTAGCGGTAAAAAAAATAAAATAAAATAATAATGTTTTACAGCTCTTTATTTTGAATTTAAAAGTAAATCCATGATAAACCATCTATCCAGATCATCACGGACAGCACACCAAAGCCAAGGCGCCCTTTAATATATCTAGTCTGTGTTTATCTAAAAATAAACTAACATCTACATAGAGATAAGTTATGTGAATATGTGGTGACTTAAAATCACTTTCCAGTAAACTGTGAATATCACTGGAAATGCACCATGGGCTCCAGCCTTGAACCAGAAACAGTTGAACTCTTACAGATGCGGTCACCTAGCAACAAGAGAAACCCTTTCGACCAATCAAGAATGCTGTCCTGTGTATTAATCCAAACATTGAGTTCATTTAGAGTTTGAAGTCTTGCAATTTGGCAATGGTCAAGTTTCTACTAAAAACACATGTAGGCTAATTCAGTACTTCGGATACGTATTATTAGACACGTGTTTATAAATTCCGACTCTTTTTAATATACATGCGTACTTTAAACCCAGTGCGCAGTCGTATTTCAGCCGGACGTTCCTCGGCGTATAAAAAGCATCTCGCTGCTCCTCATTCACAGTCGTATGTGAGTGGTGGGTTGGTCTGGGTCGTTTCTTAATGCTGTCGTGTATACTGATGCGTACTGTCATTTCATTGAGGATTCGTTATTTGCCCAGAAGGTAGCTACAATATTAATACTCTGTTAAACAAATTTTTTTGCTGTAACGCTAAATCACATCGCGATGTTAGTCGCATTCCATTTGTCGGCATGTTTTGTAACTAGCTAATGTCAATGCGTCTGTTGAGTTTACATTTGAGAATGATTTAAAAATCGCATGACTGCAAATAGTAAATTACTTAAGTATGAATAGTTGTAAGCTTACTTATAACCGCTAATTCTAACTAGCTAGCTACGTTGGTGTTCATATTGCTTGTCGCTTGCTTTTTACGGCTAACTTATGCTGCCAAATAGCTATATTGCAGCTGTAGCTACAGTAGCACTTAACTAACTTACATAGCCTAGTTGAGTAGATGGCTAAAATGTACACGATTTAGTGACGACTTGATGAGAACTAGATTTTCCGCTTGTTATAAAGTGGCTTGATTGTATTTGGCTGGCTACCTCGCTGGTCTGCTGACAATAAAAGGCGATCTGTCAAAAACAATGATCTGATGCCGAATAGAAAGGTCGCTAAATCACGCCGGTGTGTTTCCCTGCTCCCGTTCTGAAGCCGCGTTCTGGAACGGCGGAGAAGCATCCAGCGAGCTCAAGTGTTTTTTGTTGAACGGTGTTGGAAGTTCAGTCATAAACGCAACTTGTGACGTCACAAGGCGTGATTTTAATTATGCATTGTTATGGAAATGTAAAACCGGGACTCACATTATTTATCTAGACTTGTTTGTCTAACGTGAATCAGTTTGTGTTTAGTCTGGCTTCTCCTGTGCGTCTAAACGGAATCGCTGAATTTTGGCGCTTTCAGTTAACTAATCAACGCTTGAGAGGTAATTCAAAATTGTATTTAGTGACTCATGCTGCTCTTAAGCATCATTTTTGATAACTACAGTATGAACACTTGATTTAAGATTGTTATCTTGTGCAGGTGATCGTTACGTTATTGTAGTACGTCACATACGGTAATCAAGGTACTGTTTGGCAGTTGGATGCTTTTATTTTAGGCCTGTTTTTCCGAACAATGCCTGTAATTTTGGCGGTTCTGTGCCTGTGTATGTGTACCTGTTATTGCTGTTGGTGCTTCTTTGATGTGTATTAAATGCATCATGCTACATTACCACTGTAGAGCAGAGGGATTTGTGTATAATAATGATTACTGTAATAATGCTGTGTAATCTCTTTCAGCGGGAGGCGTCAGCGGGAGTGGCGGGTGATTGAGCATGGCGGAGGCCGTGGGCAGTGGCGAGCGTGAGCGCTGCGGGGTGCTCACCTGGGAGCAGGTGAGCCGTCTGGACCAGGTGCTGACGGAGGTGGTGGCGGTGCACGGGCGGGGCAACTTCCCCACGCTGTGGGTGTGTCTGAAGGACGTGGTGCGTATGGTGCGGGCGCGGCTGCAGGCCGGGGGCGTCGCCGTCAGAGACGTGCGTCTGAACGGCTCCACCGCCAGCCACGTGCTGCTGGAGGACGAGGGGCGGAGCTACAAGGACCTGGACCTGATCTTCCGCGTGGACCTCCCTCAGGGGGCGGGGTTTCACCATCAGGAGGCGGGGTTCCAGCCTCAGGAGGCGGAGTTTCACCCTCAGGAGGCGGAGTTTCATAAGCAGGAGGTGGAGTTTCACCCGCAGGAGGCGGGGTTTCACCCTCAGGAGGCGGAGTTTCAGAAGCAGGAGGTGGAGTTTCACCCGCAGGAGGCAGGGTTCCAGCCGCAGGAGGCGGAGTTTCACCCTCAGGAGGCGGGGTTTTACCCTCAGGAGGCGGGGTTTCACCCTCAGGAGGCGGGGTTTCACCCTCAGGAGGCGGGGTTTCACCCTCAGGAGGCGGGGTTTCACCCTCAGGAGGCGGGGTTCCAGCTGGTGCGGGAGGTGGTGCTCAGCTGCCTGCTGGACTTCCTGCCCAGCGGCGTGAACAAGGAGAAGATGTCAGCGGCCACGCTGGGCGAGGCGTACGTGGAGAAGCTGGTGAAGGTGTCGAGCGACGGCGACTGCTGGAGCCTCATCTCGCTGTGCAACCGGCACGGCCGCAACGTGGAGCTCAAGTTCGTGCAGCGGCTCCGCCGCCAGTTTGAGTTCAGCGTGGACTCCTTCCAGATCGTGCTGGACCCCCTGCTGGAGGCGTACGAGCGGTGCGGCCGCCTCTCCCCGGCCGACCCTCTCCCCGCGGTGCCGGTGGAGAGCGTGTATGGCGACCTGGCGGCGGCGCTGGGGCACCTGCGCGGCCGGCTGATCGCCACGCGGCGGCCCGAGGAGATCCGCGGCGGCGGGCTGCTGAAGTGCTGCAGCCTGCTGGCGCGCGGGTTTCGGCCCGCGGACGCGCGGGAGCTGCGCTCGCTGCAGCGCTACATGTGCTCGCGCTTCTTCATCGACTTCCCCGACGTGGGCGCGCAGCGGCGCACGCTGGAGGCCTACCTGCGCAGCCACTTCGCCGGCGAGGAGCCGCGCAGGTACGCCTACCTGATGCTGCTGCGCCGCGTGGTGGACCAGAGCACCGTGTGCCTGATGGGCCACGAGCGGCGCCAGACCCTCGCCCTCATCTCCGCGCTGGCGCTGCGCGTGCTCGCCGAGCAGAACGCCATCCCCGACGCCGCCAACGTCACCTGCTACTACCAGCCCGCCCCCTACGTGCAGGACATCAACTTCTGCCCTTACTACTGCGGCCAGACCCTCCCAACATGGCAACCCTGCAGCTGACCGACCTTCCCACCATGGCAGCCCTGTAGCTGACCGACCTTCCCAACATGGCCGCCCTGAGACTGATAGACCTTCCCAACATGGCCGCCCTGAGACTGATAGACCCTCCCAACATGGCCGACCTGAGACTGATAGACCCTCCCAACATGGCCATGTAGATATGAAGGGCCGGCTTTAATGAGAATTAAAATGTAGTTTTTCTCCTGCTTATCTACAGAGAGGAGATTGCTGGACCCTTTAATCTTGTGTTGAGTTTTGTTTTTCACATTTACAGATGGGTCTGTTTATACGCCTGGCTCTTGTTCTGTCAGGATTTCTGTCAATAATTTTTCTGTGGGATCCTTTTCCTTCTGAAACATGAGGGATTCAGGCATGGGGGTGGGATTAAGGTATGTGGGAGGGATTAAGGCATGGGGGGGGGGGGCAGGGTTACATCTGTCTGCACTAAAAAATGAGGAGAACAAGCACAAAAATAAGAAACAGAGAGAAATGCAGTCTGTTTAGAGACATTCATGCTGCCATTAGTACGTACTGCGGTGGTTAAAGGGTTAAAACAGGTGCATACGCTGGTGAGTGGCTGAAGCTGTGAGAGGATGAAGCTGTGAGAGGCTGAAGCTGAATGAGAGGCTGAAGCTGTGAGAGGCTGAAGCTGAATGAGAGCTGAAGCTGTGAGAGGCTGGAGCTGAATGAGATCTGAAGCTGTGAGAGGCTGGAGCTGAATGAGAGCTGAAGCTGTGAGAGGCTGGAGCTGAATGAGAGCTGAAGCTGTGAGAGGCTGAAGCTGTGAGAGGCTGAAGCTGTGAGATGCTGGAGCTGAATGAGAGCTGAAGCTGTGAGAGGCTGAAGCTGAATGAGAGCTGAAGCTGTGAGAGGCTGGAGCTGTGAGAGGCTGAAGCTGTGAGATGCTGAAGCTGTGAGATGCTGAAGCTGAATGAGAGCTGAAGCTGTGAGAGGCTGGAGCTGAATGAGAGCTGAAGCTGTGAGAGGCTGAAGCTGTGAGAGGCTGAAGCTGAATGAGAGCTGAAGCTGTTAGATGCTGGAGCTGAATGAGAGCTGAAGCTGTGAGAGGCTGAAGCTGTGCTTTATTTCAGCTGAGCCGAGAGAAGCAGGCCTAGCTTATGTGAGCATGGGGCACAATAGGACAGCTGCCTGTGCAGGGCAGGTACAGGGTGGGTACAGGGCGGGCATAGGGCACTGGTACCTGTCCTCTGCAAGGGCGATATGAGGGGACGGGAGGGGTGCATTCTGGCCCCAGGGCCCAGTGACTCCACACGTGTGGGTCAGAGGAGGCTGCTGGGAAATTGAGTTCAGACCTGCTCCTGTGACGAAGTTCCGCAGACGCTTTAGAACAGTGGTGTCAAACTCGTGCCATGGAGGGCCGTGTGTATGCAGGTTTTCATTCCAGCCTCAGATCTTGATTATATAATTAGTTAAATTATTTGCTGAATTAGGGATGCAGGTTTGTGCACAATGGTGACCCGACGTCTATGGTGACCCGCATTGTCTAAATAAAAATTCTTATATTCTGTGCTTCAATGCAGTTAAACGCATATGGCTGAATGAGTAATTGGACTCAATTAAGGCAGCATTAATTGGTTGGAATGAAAACCTGCATACACACGGCCCTCCATGGCACGAGTTTGACACCACTGCTTTAGAAGCATTTCTTTATATTCAGCTACGTGCTGCGTCAGACCAGAGCGAACATTTTGGGCTAAACCTTTCTCCTTCGCTATTTTTGGTGCCTTAATTTGTCCCGTGTGGTTATCAGGTATGCAGACCGGTCACTCTAGTGCTTCTTTATTTCTGTGGTAAGAGAATCAGCGGAAGCTCTGGGTCAAAGGGCACTGCTGGTGAACAGGACCTGGAGTGCCTGGAGCTGCTGCCAGTTCTGAGGGCTGCGCAGCTCCGGTCCTGGGGGCTGTTCTGTGAGCGGGTTTTTGTTCCACCCTGGTTTTGGGTTTCTGACGGCTCTGCAACCTGCACGGCTTCACTTGAGCACACTAAACTCTTTAGGACACGCCTGCAGTCTGTGGCTGTAGCTGGTGCTTTTACATGTATCAGATCACGAGGTGATTGAGCTAATTAAATAATTAAGAGCAGAAGTTGGCACAGAATCCTGCATGTGTATGTGCGTTGTGTTGTGGTTCTCGTGTGTGTATGAGTGTGCGCTGTATGGTTCTGGTGTGTGTGTGTGCGCTGTGTTGTGTGTGTGTGTGAGTGTGCTGTGGGGTTTGTTGATTTGCACACTGTGTGGTCTGTGCAGTTTTCCCTGTCTGGTTCTCCAGCGCTGTTCTGCATTTCCTGACCTGGATCAGGGGCCAGGTCAGAGCACAGCCACTGGAGAAACACAGCCTGCACATGCAGCTCCCTGCGCTGCTTAATCACATGCAGGGCTTTCAGTGCTGTGAGTCTCTGTGTAATGGTTGGCTCCTTCTCCATTCAAGTTCTCCTTGAACGAACCAACGGTCTGTAATTAATTAAGCTTAATTAGCTCAATCCATTATTCTGGGCCTAATCAAGGTGCTAATGACTCTTAGTCAATGCAGCTGATTACTGCTCTTTATTACTGACTTGCTGAAGGGGCTCAAGTAGACAGCATGAGATCACTGCAGTGCTGACACACGCACGCACGCACGTGCACATGTACGAACACATGCACACACAGACAAATACAAGCACAAACACATGCACAAACACACACACATGCACTTGCACATGTACACACACGCACACACACACGCACAAACACTTCCTGTAATCAGGGCTGAACACTTCCTGTCTTTAATCAGGGCTGAACACTTCCTGTCTTTAATCAGGGCTGAACACTTCCTGTCTTTAATCAGGGCTGAACACTTCCTGTCTTTAATTGGGGCTAAACACTTCCTGTCATTAATTGGGGCTGAACACTTCCTGTACAGATCAGTGAGGCCAGTGCTTACTGTTGGTTGCCCCTGTGGTCAGTTAGTGGTGCATGTGTATGCCTGTACATAATTTGCCAGATTTATGAGTGTTGGGACAAAAATGGAAAAATTGGAAAGCACTCATATCAATGTGGCGGTACCAATATGTGATGTGGGGGTGATGGGTTTGGGCCAGATGAGAATGATGTTTTTTTTTTTTTTTTTTTTTGTGTGTAGAGGTTGGGAAAACCAGCCTTCTGGGAAATGGAGTTTGATGCCACTGACTGGTATGTTTATTGTTTTTCAGATATGTGAATTCCATGTGACCTTCGTAGAAGTTTCTTCAGTGCACTTATGCCCCCCCTCCCAAAGAAAAAGCTCTGTATTTATCTTGAGGCACGCACACACAAACAGTTGCAGTTTTCAATTTCCACATTTTTTTTTCATGTGTGTATGTGCGAGTGTATGTTTCTGTGTGCTTGCGTATGCATGTGTGAGCATGAGTGTGTGTGAGTGTATGTCTGTCTGTCTGTGTGTGTGTGTGTGTGAGCGAGCATGTGTCTATGGTTGTGTTTGAATACACGGAGTGCATTTTCTTTTTTTCTGTTTTGTCTCCTCACTCCCAGGTGGTTGGTCATGTGACATCCTTGTGTGCCATCCCTTTTTTCCCTTTCTGGTCTTTTTAAACTCACTTTAGGTCTGCAAGGAAACGAATCAGGAACAAATACGGAATTAATAAAGAATTTGAACACAGTTCCAGCTTCTGTGTTCTGTTGTGTGTTGGGCAGTGTGTGTTCTGTTGTGTGTTGGGCGTTGTGTTCTGTTGTGTGTTGGGCAGTGTGTATTCTGTTGTGTGTTGGGCGTTGTGTTCTGTTGGGTGTCGGGCATTTGCATGCTGGGATAGACTCCAGCACCCCTCGTGACCCTGACCAGGAATAAGTGGGAATAGATAATGGATGTATGGATGGATAGAAAGTAGAGCATGCGTGACGTTACCATTTGGACTTATCTTGAAGGGCTCTGGCTAGACCCCCGCAGTTTTTTTAATGCTATGGGAAAACTTTTAGACATGTCAAAGTCTGTTTCTTTGTGTACATTACTTTTGTAATTTTTCATTTTAAAGTGAATGTCTTTTAATGTTTCGGATTTTTTTTGTAAACCAATAAAAACACAGATTTGGATAGGCCCTCATGGACCTGATTGGCTCACATGTAACTCCACCCGATTGTCCAAAATTCCACAAATGGTAAAAAGGTGTTACAAAATCCACCATTCATGTGTTGATAATGGGTAGCCACTACACCCCACATAACCTCACAGTGAACTGTCAAAGCTATTTAAACCACACATGCACGTATCATCGTTCATGGAAAGACCTAACCCTAACCCTAGCTGAACCCTAATTTGAGCCCTAAAGCATAATTGATGCCATAAGCATATCTGTAAAAATCTAATCGCTCATTTGCAATTGTTTAAAAACAAAGTATATATCATGAATTTGACAATACAAATGCTAAATGTTTCATTTAAAAAAATATTTTCCCTGAAAAAAATATGCATATATTATAAATCTTTTAATTCTCCTAGAGATTTTTCGTTCATCCAAAATCAAAAACCAACCCATATCCTAACCTGTCATCAAGCTGCTGAACACAGCCGTGAACACGTGCGCGCACACACACCCACACACGCGTGCACACGCGTACACGCACTGCACACACGCGCACAACACACACGCACAATGGCACACACACACACGCGTGCGCAACACACACTCCACACGCGCACACACATACATCGCACACACCACTGTGCGCGCACACACACACCACACACGCTGTCACACACAGCACTACACACACGTACACACTGAAACTGCACACAACCCGACACACACCACACACGCAGTGCACACACGTCCTAACCAACTCTGTAAAATACTGTCTGTCGACAAGTGGAAAACTCTAAGATAATTATCGCACAGTGAACTCCATAAGTGACACCGGCCGCAATAGAAGTATGGGCGGTAAATCTTCATGAGCAAGAAGAACCCTAACCCTAACCCTAACCCTAACCCTAACCCTAACCCTAACCCTGTGCCTAACCCTAACCCTGTGCCTAACCCTAACCCTAACCCTAACCCTGTGCCTAACCCTAACCCTAACCCTAACCCTAACCCTAACCCTAACCCTAACCCTAACCCTAACCCTAACCCTAACCCTAACCCTAACCCTAACCCTAACCCTAACCCTAACCCTAACCCTAACCCTAACCCTAACCCTAACCCTAACCCTAACCCTAACCCTAACCCTAACCCTAACCCAAACCCTAACCCTAACCCTAACCCTAACCCTAACCCTAACCCTAACCCTAACCCTAACCCTAACCCTAACCCTAACCCTAACCCTAACCCTAACCCTAACCCTAACCCTAACCCTAACCCTAACCCTAACCCTAACCCTAACCCTAACCCTAACCCTAACCCTAACCCTAACCCTAACCCTAACCCTAACCCTAACCCTAACCCTAACCCTAACCCTAACCCTAACCCTAACCCTAACCCTAACCCTAACCCTAACCCTAACCCTAACCCTAACCCTAACCCTAACCCTAACCCTAACCCTAACCCTAACCCTAACCCTAACCCTAACCCTAACCCTAACCCTAACCCTAACCCTAACCCTAACCCTAACCCTAACCCTAACCCTAACCCTAACCCTAACCCTAACCCTAACCCTAACCCTAACCCTAACCCTAACCCTAACCCTAACCCTAACCCTAACCCTAACCCTAACCCTAACCCTAACCCTAACCCTAACCCTAACCCTAACCCTAACCCTAACCCTAACCCTAACCTAACCTAACCCTAACCCTAACCCTAACCCTAACCCTAACCCTAACCCTAACCCTAACCCTAACCCTAACCCTAACCCTAACCCTAACCCTAACCCTAACCCTAACCCTAACCCTAACCCTAACCCTGGACTTACGCAGTACTGGAAAGAAATAAAAATCCCTGAAAAATTACTTTTTTTTCTTCTTCTCCTTTATCGAGCCTGAGAGGAACACGGCTCCTCTTAACTGATATATTCTCCACCTAACGTTTAAAAAAAAAATTATTTTATTTTTTAAACCACAGGTGGCCTAATACCTTTGGCTTGTATATATATATATATATATATATAAATATATATATATTTTAATAGAAATGTTTTAAAACTGAACATATGAAAAGAAAGTAAGCTGAATCGCTCTGGATGTAAGTGCCTGTTATATAAGAATAATTGCATAGAGTTTTAAAAGAAATTTAAATCTATCAACTTGTGAAATTAATATGAGATTTTGTCTGTAACTTCAAGTCAGAGGCAGTAGTTATCAATGCTTCTGAAAATCAATTAAATGGGTCTGACCAGTTGGAAAGCCTTTATGGATATTTATGTGGTATCTCACGTTTGTATAAAGAAAAAAAAACATCTGCCCTCATGCTGGAACTCTCTGTGGGTCTGTGAGTAATGGCTGTATTTGTTTTAGCTGCCAGCATATTTATCTTAAGGTGAGAAATTATTGCAGCGCTGCAGTAGTGACAGCGGTAATGTAGTTGAACGCTCTTATAGCGGTCTTGGCCGAGGCAGGAGTGTGGTGCTTATCATGCATCATATACTCTGCAGAACGAGCTCTTCAGGCGTTATTCTGGGTTTGGAACAGTCTGGCGTTTTGGCGGTTTATTCGCCGTTTGTCATGCCTACGCTGGGTAGCAGTCTGTCCACACGGGCCTCTATTCTTAAATCCTCACATTGAGCTGGCTGAGTTTCCCCTTTCCTCTCCTGTAGTTGTTAGTGGAAGTTGATTTAAATACCTTTTAAATATTTTAACCCGCTAATTTGAAATCACCTAATGTTTCTCTTGAGTTACTGTGGGGCCACTGGCATCCACACACCAGGTGCACTGCAATTAAAGTGGGTTCATACCTCCAATACACTCACCTGTGAGCCAGTGACTATTTACAGTTTTTCTCAATTGATTAAACGCGTTTTCTGAAACTATAGCTCAATTTCTCAAAACTCTACACACGAAGCACAGCAACAGTTAACCTTTTGCCAAAAGTACACAAATCTCTTGTAAAATGCATTCATGCATTCAAAACCATGTTCTCTCTTCTCAAAACTGACTTTTTCCATCAAAATGATTCACACAGGCCTCATATGAATAGGTCTTATTGAGCATTGATTTTGCACTGGTGCAATAAATTTAAAAACACAACCATCAAAACACAGTATATATGTTTTGGCCTCATGAGGTCATGTTACATATTCAAGCTATAACATTCTGTAAAAATTGCTTATTTTTTCTCCTTTTTTGAAGTTTTAGTTTTCTTTTCGAGGGGTCCCAAAATAGGCTGCAATTTTACAGTAAATATAAAGATCGTTGCCATGATACAATACAGTAAATGTCATCATATAAATAGTGCATTTGCTAGGTAAACCTAATTCTAATTCAGTACAGTACAGCAAGGTGTGGGAACTGTTATCACTTTGAGTGTTGTTGTTATTGTGTATGATACAATGCACATTTACTGTATTGAAAATTGTGCTAAATTATGAGATTTTGTGTGTAGAGTTGTGCAAAAATGTGATTTAGAATTGCTATTGAGTGAAAACAAAGGAATTGTGCTTAGAGTTTTGCAGAAATACTCTTTGTTGTTGACACATGAGCTTCAAGTTTTCGCCATAGTGTGCATAGTTCCAGTTTTAGTGTGTAAACATTTGAGAAAAACTGTAACACCCCACAGGGCCCACACAGTACTACAGGCGAGGCAGTGAATATTTAACACCCAACAGGACCCACACAGTACTACAGGAGAGGCAGTGACTATTTAACACCCAACAGGACCCACACAGTACTACAGGAGAGCCAGTGACTATTCAACACCCTACAGATTTATACAGATTGGATGGATGATATGAACTCAGGCCCAGTTTTTCTAAATCTCTAAAGAAATAAATATAAATAGAATTAAGCTCGATGTGGATCGGGGGTTAGGGGTGATGTGGATTCGAGTAGTTTATGTGGTTCAGAGATGATGGATGTTGATGATGATGACTGTTTTGTGATGATCCCCTCAGTCTCTTATGTTGGGTGCAGTTTCTCCTCTTTCTCGCACAGCCCAGAACGAACACAGCCCAGAGCAGCCCAGAGCAGACACAGCCCAGAGCAGCCCAGAGCAGACACAGCCCAAGTCAAGTCAAGTTTATTTATATAGCACAATTCATACAATTGAATGCAGTTCAATGTGCTTTACATCAATAAACAGTGCACAACAAGACAATTAAAAATAATTAAACAGTATAAGTAGATTAAAATTAGTGCAAGATAAAAAAGTAATTAGACAGTATAAATAGATTAAAAAACGGTGCAAAGGTAAAATAGGATAGAAATAAAATAACACTTAAAATAACCCACATGTAGAATGAAAAACAAGATAAGATCAAGAGGGCAGAAAATTAAAAATAAAGTGCAATACAGTTATAGTGGAGCTCAGTCAAAGGCCCTTGAGAAGAGCAGAGTTTTCAATCCGGCTTTAAAAGACAGAACAGTGGAGGCATTTCTAAGTGTATAAGGTAGTTGGTTCCATCTATGTGCATAAACACTAAAAGCTGCTTCACCATTTTTTGTTTGGACAGTATTAGGTGGCCAGACTCTGCAGATCTAAGTGTTCTGGTCGGTTCATAATGTTTAAGCATCTCAGAAATGTATTTTGGTCCTGAGTCATTTAGTGATTTGTATAAAAGTAGCAGCACTTTAAAGTCTATTCTTTGACACACTGGAAGCCAGTGAAGGGAGCCCAGAGCAAACACAGGCTGAGCAGGCAGCACAGAGCAGACACAGCGCAGAGCAGACACAGCGCAAAGCAGACACAGCCCAGAGCAGACACAGCACAGAGCAGACACAGCGCACAGCAGACACAGCCCAGAGCAGACAAAGCCTCTCCACACCTCCCAACATTCTCAGTATGGCTGTTATAATGACTGATGTAGCAGAGGGCAGATGTTAGCATGGTGCACTGGGGTAGAGTCCCCATCTGATCGCTGGATTATTATGACTAATGCAGCCAAGCTTTAAATAATAATATGGAAGGAATTCTTCTGTTTTTCTTAGAAGCGTGAAATCTGATTGCCTTTTACACAAAAATGGAGACCAGACCTTCCTGCTGACAGAGAGGAAGAGTGTTTGTGTTAGCTTATGTTGCGCTACACTTCTGTTTGCCTGCCCCCTTGAACCTGCAGTCACCCCCTTACAGGAAATAGTCCGCTGCTGAGCCTCGTAGGGCCTGAGACAGTGAGGTGATGGATTCCTGAGGTTTAACATGCTGGAACACCTCCTAGCGCTAGCGTACAGCGCATTTTCACCTGTAGTGTGTGCCTGAACACCTCCTAGCGCTAGCGTACAGCGCATTTTCACCTGTAGTGTGTGCCTGAACACCCCCTAGCACTAGCGTATAGCACACTCTCTCCCACCGCGTGCTAGCGTATAGCACACTCTCTCCCACCGCGTGCTAGAGTATAGCACATTCTCACCTGCGCCGTGCTAGTACTGGTGTATAGCACTTTCTGTAACAGTAATGAACACACACATTCTGTCTCACAGTATCTAACACTAACACACTAACACACACTTTCTGTCTCACAGTATATAACACTTACACACTAACACACACTTTCTGTCTTACAGTAACTAACACACACTTTCTGTCTCACAGTATCTAACACTAACACACACTTTCTGTCTCACAGTATCTAACACTAACACACTAACACACACTTTCTGTCTCACAGTATCTAACACTAACACACTAACACACACTTTCTGTCTCACAGTATTTAACACTAACACACACTTTCTGTCTCACAGTATCTAACACACACTTTCTGTCTCACAGTATCTAACACTAACACACTAACACACACTTTCTGTCTCACAGTATTTAACACTAACACACACTTTCTGTCTCACAGTATCTAACACTAACACACTAACACACACTTTCTGTCTCACAGTATTTAACACTAACACACTAACACACACTTTCTGTCTCACAGTATCTAACACTAACACACTAACACACACTTTCTGTCTCACAGTATCTAACACTAACACACTAACACACACTTTCTGTCGGATTCATCCTTCACTCCACAGACAGAGCTGGACAGGCTTGCAGCTTCATCTGTTTCTCAGGGCTACACTCATTAATGAAGACGCATTCTGTACGTGACACATAATCAGTCAGAATTAGCTAAAAACTGCTGTGTCATGTTTTCACAGTAATCTCACCGTCAGTGGGACATAGGAACTGTTTCACATTAGCAGTTATTCCTGACAGTTGATAGAATATCTTTCTCATAAAACATTCCAGTGTCCATGAGAACTAGGCACAAACATAACTTGCCTTTGACCTCAAAAAAGAGTGAAATTTAGGTTTTAACGGCTAAGATGTACACCATAAAAAGTTCTTTATTTTGGCCATGACTGCTGAAATGGTTAAAATGATGTTTTTAGATTTTAGAAAGTAACAAAGTATGGAAGATTTTTTAGTGTCACATAATTACAGAAAATCTGGAGAGCACAAACACACAGCCCTGAGACAGATCCAGCCCTCTCCTTTGGTCTCCTCTTTCTTTCTCTCTTCAGATCAGACTTTATTTTGTCTGCTCGGTTGAGCATGGGCTGATTCTCATGCCAAATCATTTATTTTATTCAACATTATACTTTATTCCTATTGGCCACTGTACAGATGCATTCAATTCTGCTCTCAGCTCACTTTAGTTTTCGAACTGACATCAGCACCCCAGAATGCACTAATGAGATCTTATTTATTTATTTTACAGGCTATGGCTCCTCTTCAGCTAATTATACTGGCAGCAGGACATACAGCCCTTAATCAGGGAGACAGGGCACCTGGATGTGATTGTTTGTAGCTGTAGTGAATATGGATGTGATGGTTTGTCACTGTAGTGAATATGGATGTGATGGTTTGTAACTGTAGTTAATATGGATGTGATGGTTTGTAGCTGTAGTGAATATGGATGTGATGTTGCACTGCATGAATATGGATTATGGTTGTCACTGAGTGAATTGGATTGATGGTGACTGTAGTGATATGGTGGATGGTTGTAACTGATTAATGGATGTGATGGTTTGTAGTTATGAATAGATTGAGGGTTTTATGTTGGTCTCATCCAATAAAAACACACAGGACCTCTTTCAGGAAGAACCAGCCGTGAAGCATTATCGCGTTCCTGGTCAGAGCGCAGTTTTTTGGGTGCCGTTCGTGCGGAACACGTCCCGTGTGTCGATGTTAAACCGGGGCTCGTTGCTGGACGGGAGAAGTGAGATTTATGAGCCGCAGATTTCTCTCTCAAGCCTTATTTACTCCCCGGAGTTCCACCAACTTCACACGATGCGTAAATAAAACTGTGATTCTGCGTCTGGGTCTGGAGTCTGCTCAGGGTCTGGAGTCTGCTCAGGGTCTGGAGTCTGCTCAGGGTCTGGAGTCTGCGTCAGTGCATCACTGTCAGTGACAAGAGCACTGCAGGACTGGTAGTCTGCTCTGGGTCTGGATCGTCAATCGGACGAGGTCTGGATTCTGCTCAGGTCTGGAGTCTGCTCAGGGCTGGAGTCTGCTCAGGGTCTGGAGTCTGCTCAGGGACTGGAGTCTGCTCAGGGTCTGGAGTCTGCTCAGGGACTGGAGTCTGCTCAGGGTCTGGAGTCTGCTCAGGGACTGGAGTCTGCTCAGGGACTGGAGTCTGCTCAGGGACTGGAGTCTGCTCAGGGACAGAAAGCACTTGAGTGCTGCTTATCGGACACATAACCTCACAAGCATCCAGACACACAACCTCACAAGCATCCAGACACTTATGTTCCATGTGAAAAGATGCACATAGCAACACACTGATAGTCTCCATTTGAAAAGATAAGAACGCAGCTGTGGATTCAGTCAAATCAGAGACGCAGGTTCAGTATTTCCTCCAAATATAAATCAGTTCTTTGGATGGGGTTTCTGCCTGCCTCCCTGTTCTCTGTGTGACTAAGAGGAGAACACAGCCCATTTTATCCACATTCATTATTGCAATGAAAGGGGTTATGTAACATGAATGAGGTGATATTATGATCTTGGCAGTACTGAAGTGGCCATGATATAGAATATTGTTTCTGAAGTCCTGTTTCGTCTAAACTGAATGTGATGTCACTCTTGGGAGACCAAGCCTTGGTTTTAGGTAGATATATGCTCGTGTAAAAGTGGATGAACTATAGACTCCAAGTCTAATCAAGCCCTTGATAAGAGAAAAATTTACATCAAAGTGAAAGGTGGATGAATGTGTAGATTTGAGGGCCTTTTTTAAACAAATAAAATACTTTGTAAAACTTGCCATTTCCCTGACTGTTAACACTGTTCAATGGAAGGGAAATCTGTAATGTATGAAATTCTAAAAGCCCAGAGTCAGGGTGTACAGACCTGTCTGTACTACGGGAGAGAATAGTTCCACACACAGACCTGTCTGTACTGTGAGAGAGAAGGGGTCCACACACAGACCTGTCTGTACTGTGGTGGGTAGGTGGTGGGGGGGGGGGGGGTAGCAGTAATGATGTGCCCCAGATGTGTTGCGTCAAGAACAAATGGAGCAATCAGAGAGACTGGGAGGGGGCCAACACAAACAGCCTGCCTCCACGCTCGCGTTTCCGAGCTTAAAGGACACATCACAACGCTGTGTTTAATGGTGCTTGTCCATCCATTACAATGCAAATACAGTACCCCCCTCCCCCCAACACAACATTTTCCTTGCTTCAAAACTTTTCATTTTACCCCCACCACAAAATCCTGTCTCTTCTTAATCACCGGAAGTATTATAAAAATTCATACTGCAATACGTGCTTAAAAAATAGATCAGTTTTAACAAAAATTTTTGTTTGCTGTAGTGTTGTTGAATACCTATTTGCGTTTGCATTGTATGTTAAGAAACATTTGGCTGAAAGCGATGCTTGCCACCCCAGGGTGTGGCACTGAGAAACAGGCTGCATTTCATGCTTTACTGAAGTATTCCCACCGTAAAACCCGATGAGTTAGTTCAACTCAAACTGTCTGAGGAACCCGATTGGCTGAAACCATTTAAGTTTATTAACTCAAACAATTTAAGCATGAAAAATTAGCTTTGATTTGCATACAAGGAACTCAAGTATTTATTGTAAAGGTAACTTGGGTAAATAAAGTTAATAGTTTTAAGTTCAATGACCTGAATGGAATTGGTACTAAGAAGTATTTTACACTCATATGTAGCATTTCTCCAAACTTATTAAAAATGTATTAATAGAAGTTATCTGAATTAAGTAAGACTAACTTAAATGGATCTTCTTTACACAAATGTTACCACCTGCTCTGGGTTCATTCAGGGAAACAGAGTTTAAGGAATCAGAAAAGAGTAAGTAATGGAACATGTTTCCATTTCATAGCCTAGTACAACTCGAACAGACCCAATTTTTCAAAAAGAAGAATCATATCGGAGCAGACAGCTCGGATTTTATAGCGTACCAGTGGAGTTCAAGGCCTTCTGCAGTAACATAGGGAAATAAAAAATATCTTCCTGTTGTGATTAAAAGACTTTTTTTAGCATGCTGGTTTCCAAACTCACAGAAAATGATATAAGGCAAATATTTCACCCAATTATTCAAAACAGAGAAGCACAGTACATTTTTTCCCGCTGAGTAACTCTGAACAAAGAACATTTAACATAATAAAGATATTGGATTACTAAAGTTTAAGTTACTTGCTAAGCTAAAAAATTTTGGCTCATAAAAGTTTCCCAGAAATCTAAGGTAAACGCCATCAACACGTCCATTTATCTATGCAGCTTCCCAAATAGCCTATGAACTGTACCTTTAAATCCAGAGGAACACTGTGGTTCTGCTCCTTAGAGCTGCTGAGACCGTGTGGCAAAGTTATTTTCACTAAGTAATGAGAGGATCTGCCATTTGAAGCTAGGCAGACAACACTAGCCTTGTGAGTGTGTGTGTGTGCGTGCGTGTATGTGTGCGTGTGTGTGTGAGAGTGTATGTGTGTGTGTGTGTGTGTGTGTGTGTGCGTGTGGGTGTGTTTGTGTGAGAGTGTATGTGTGTGTGTGTGTATGTGAGTGTGAGTGTGTGTGCGTGTGCATGTGCGTGTGTATGTGTGCGTGTGGGTGTGTGGGTGTGCGAGTGTGTGTGTGTACATGAGTGCATGGGTGCTGAGTGACGCGGGTGTGATTGTGGTAGTGTGCAGTGTGTGTGTGTGAGTGTGGGGTGTTGTGGACGTGTGTGAGTGGTGTGAGTGTCTGTGGTGGTGTGTGATGAGTGCATGGGTGTGTGAGTGCATGGCGTTGGATTGTTGTGTGTGTGTGTGTGTGATCACCACAGTGGAGGGACGTGCAGATAAAGTCACAGGAAGTCCATCCATCATCATTTGCGTGACATAACCATTCATCACCATTTCAGCACATTCACATTCACATGCTAAAAGCCAACTGCACGCTGTAAGCTTTTAATACAGCGGTCAGTTGTCATGAACGGGATAAATTCAGCCATCCGCAGATAAACATTATCTGTGTGTTGTGAATTACTTACATTACTATGTAACGCAACTGTAATTTCCAGTGATAGTTCATCCTCATGGCTGTAGGGCACGGTTTGGGTGGGACCTGGGGTTGGGTGGGGGGTGATGAAATGGGGGAATGTTTTTCCTAATGCATGCCAGTTGGAATGGGGGGGGGGGGGCAAGCTTGATCGGGCTCAGCCAGTCACAGGAAGTCCCCATTTTTACAAAAAATTATACAGCTGTTCATTATATTATACAGCTGTTCAGAATTCATCTTCATTAATAATAATCCCCATTCTGATTACAGAACTTCAGTTTTTCTGGACAGTGGCATTGTCCCTTAGATTTCAAGTTTTCGTAAACGGAAATAAAGCACATTAGTAACGTCATCTGGTGCCTCATTCCAAAAATAGGCAAATATTTAGCTGAGGGCATTACTGTAGCCTGAAAATGCAACACTGCAGATTCTGTGATTTTAATATTATAATATTAATCTAGAATATTCCGTTATTGATCTTTTCTTAAACCACTCGTCTGGAGTTGTGAGCTTCCACATGCTCCCGTGCAGCGGGACTATACATGTTTCACTGCAGGAGTTGGGTTAATTCACACAGATATACATGTTTTAAAGATGCGCTTTATTTGAGCCATACACTGTCTTGCCAAATACAAAACAAAAGAAAGGTGTCATAGCAAAGGTGATTTAGGCCAATAATTTACAATCTTCTGAACAACATAATTTATTATTTAAAGGGTGGAGTTGCAATCTGTGCACTATGATGACAATCGGTAGACAGTTCATAAACTGACAGGCTTGATAAATTTCTCTTTCAAACATAATTTCACACTTGTGTGTAGTTCCCTGTAGTAAAACATTCACATTTAAATGCTTTTCAGTGCTACAGTACCTGATAAGTGAATTTCAGCTGTAGTGTAGTGCATGAACTCGTTGTGATCTCTCACTTCAGTGTAATTTACACGTGTGTATTTCTTAGCACTTTAAAGTAGCTCACACACGGGGTACAGATCTCAGTACACCCTTAGTGTAGGAGTCCGTAAACACACACTTTCTCTCAGACACCCGTAACTTAATTTCACCTGCAAAAAGCACATCTGCCACAGGGCAGGGAGACCTGAACACACCTGTGTCATCAGGTCACCGTAGCAACACAATCAGGCAAAGGGAGCAGTGGTGGTGAATGAAAGGATCTGAAAGAGTGAATCCCTGCCAGGCTCAGCAAGCACTCTGTCACATGAAGGAAGTGATGTGGGGCACAAGAAGGAAGTGATGTCAGGCACATGAAGGAAGTGATGTTGGGCACATGAAGGAAGTGATGTCGGGCACATGAAGGAAGTGATGATCAAACAGCTCCCTCATGCCCGATTCCCTCATCCCAAACTGATCTAGGATCAGCAGGACACATGCAGCACTAATGGGCTAGGATATCAGACAAACTTTTCATCATGCGTCTCTGCATCATGCTTCCCTGATCACAGCTGCATAGACTGTTATAATAACTGAATGGTCCATCCCAGCTGGCTGAGCTCATTATGGGAGCCCATCCACATGCTGTTTTGCTCTGTGAACACAGCATTGAGAACAATGGGCAGCAAATACTGGGTTCCTCCAGTTGATCCCTCAGTGTGGAGGGATAGTAGAGGCCAGTTACAGATTGCAGGGGGATTATCTGGGTGGGAATATGCAAATGTGCATCTGCAGGTTTGAACAGCACAGGTATGAACAAGCAGGTGAGATTCAGACAGGAACAATGAGCTCCACAATCCCTGATGCTCCTCGAACCTGTGCTTCCCGAGCAGAACCACAGGGACCACAGCACCACGGCAGGACCCCCTCCCCAACGGCCCCCACACGCATGCACACACAGCGCCCCCCTGTGGCTGTACTTTGGTATTGCAGAAGAGCGGCCCTTGGGGTCCATCACTCCCCGGGCTCGGTGGTGACATCATCATCGTGCGTCCGACAGAGCCCTTGCGGGATGGTGAGCGTGGCGCTGGAGAGGCCCACCAGCGGGCGGGGCAGGGCCGGGCCGGTGTCCCAGGTGTCGGTTCCGGTGTCGTACAGGTGCACGGTGCTGAGGAAGCCCTCGGCGGTCCAGGAGAACCCCCCCAGGACGTAGATGGTATGGCCCACGGCCGAGGCCCCGTGCTGGCTGTGGCCTGCAGGCAGGGGGCGCAGCTCGGTCCACTGGTCCGCACAGGGGGAGTAGCACTCCGTCACCAGCAGGTCAGAGTAGGACCGCCCCCCCCTCCCCCCACCGCCCCCAATCACCACCCCGCCTGCACAGGAAGCACAGAATACACGTTTTTTCTAAAAGATTGAAGGCAAGTGTCCGAAAATGAATGCAGTCTCAACTCCAGCCATTTACATTAGAATGATCTGGTATTCTTTTCTAACAACAAAATTTATACCAAACAGAACCAATAAAAGAACACCTCCGTCTTTACATGAACAAGGCAGAATGGCCTCATCTGGTTGATTAAAGGACTGATGACATCACCAAATATACAGAGGCCAGACAGAAGCAGCCGCTCACCGATGACGTAGATCTTGTCTCCCACGGCCGTCATGCTGTGGAACCCTCGGGCGTGGTGAAGCGGCGCCAGGCTGGTCCACTCGTCTCGGTCCGGACTGTAGCGGAACAGCGCATCCGAGAACACCTCTCCCGAGGAGCCCCCTGGTGGACAGAGCGCGCAAGCACAAGGGCTGAATATATGTTGAACTGGTGCACGCTGGGATAGAAGCCTGTACGTGTGCACTGGTGCATGCTGGGATAGAAGACTGTGTGTGCACTGGTGCATGCTGGGATAGCAGGCCTGTGTGTGCACTGGTGCATGCTGGGATAGGGCCTTACCGCAGATGTAGAGCTGGTCCTGGTACACGGCCCCAGCGTGGCTGGACAGGGGGCGGGGCAGGGCGCGGATGTGCGTCCAGGTGTCCTGGACGGGGCTGTAGCGCTCAGCAGAGAACAAGAGGCCCCCCTCGCCCCGCCCCCCCACTGCATAGATCCCGCCCCCCAGCGCACTGCAGTGGAACCGTCGACGCCGCACCTGGCAACACCCAAAATCACAGCGAGTCACAACTGGACACACCCTCAGTCCCCAAACACAGCTCCACCCACCCACACGCCTGACTGGGATAGAGGCCTGTGTGTGCACTGGTCCATGCTGGGATAGAGACCTGTGTGTGTGTGCACTGGTGCATGCTGGGATAGAGGCGTGTGTGTGTGTGTGCGCGTGCACTGGTGCATGCTGGGATAGCAGACTCACGTTCATGTCTGCCAGCTCGGTCCATCGGCGGAAGCGGGGGTCGAACCGCCACACCGACGCCACGGCCTCCTCCTCGTGGTGATCGCTGAACCAAGAGTTCTGTCCCCCTCAGAGCACAACAACAGCACATCACTACAGCGACACTACAACAGCACATCACTACAGCAGCACTACAACAGCACATCACTACAGGGGCACTACAACAGCACATCACTACAGGGGCACTACAACAGCACATCACTACAGGAGCACGACAACAGCACATCACTACAGGGGCCCTACAACAGCACATCACTACAGGGGCACAACAACAGCACATCACTACAGGAGCACGACAACAGCACATCACTACAGGGGCACGACTGCACGGGTGGGCATGGGTTCAGTGCCCGGAGGAACACACTACCCATCTTACCAAGGGCCATAACCCTAAATACTCTCTCTCTCACACTCATAATCAAATGTGCCTGTTAGACTGGGACACAACTGAGACAACAGTAATACAACACAATACCTTGCTGGTTAACACCGTAAGTGAACGAAGCTACCACCAAAACAACAATTTTTAATGCAAGCTACAAGTAAAACAGTAGCAGTAATTCCCTTACCGATGAGATACAGGAAATCGTCCAGCACCACAGTGCAGTGGTTGTACATCGCTTTCCTGCGACCAATCGTTTCCCACGAATCCATACACTTTCCCGTCAAAACCTGCAGAAATCACACAAATTACTTTCCAGTTAAATAGAAGACTCACTCGTTATTTAATCGCTTCTTACTTTGTGGGATGTAAACAGCGAACGCGCAAGTTTGTTTCGGGTCGTAATTATACCCACCATGATCTCCCCGCATTCCAGACTTCCGGTGGTTTTCCCGCAGGTGGCCAGCACGCCCTTGCGCGTGGACCTGATCTTGAACCAGTTGTGGAACGCGCCGTCGGCCTGGAAGCGCGCATCCCCTCGGCACAGCATGCGGAGGTACGCGCCGCCCTCCGGGACCGCCTCCCTCAGCAGCCGCGCGGAGGAGCACAGCTCGCCCTCCGAATCGTAGTCCACGTCCGAGGGGAAGATCAGACCGAGCCGAATCTCCCTCACAAGCTGTTCCAACCGAGGCTCCCGGTTTCCCAAATCGTAATTTAGCCATTTCATTGCGAGATCCAGGATGTCAGTCTCGCAGACCAGCGGGCTGACGTCGTCTCTCTTCAGCACGCCAGAGAAGCACTCCCAGTCAACTTGTAGCAGCGAACTTTCGCGCGTCTTCAGAACCGCATGCAGATTCTGCGAAATGAAGGCTAAACAGTGGGAGTTTAATGCTGGGAGGTTGTATCTTTCAGAGAGAGACAGGGTTTCGAAAACGTTGTCCACACGGAGCCATTCCTTAAGCATCTGGGCGCAGCAGTCCGTCAGGTCCGTGACCTGCAGGTGCGTGGACGCCAGAAGGACGTCCTCTATGCTGTCAAAGTCCGCGCGCAGCAGGGAGGTGTATATGAAGTCCAGCGCACACTTCAGACCCGTAGCCGGGATCGCCTTCAGCTCCACAGACTCCATGGTCCTCTCCCGCATATCGCTGCTGAACATCACCCTGAAGTAGGGGCTAGCCGCGGCGAGCACCGACCTGTGCGCCCAAAACCTCCTGTTTTCCGCGACTAGCTGGATGTCGCAAAGGCACATGGATTCCCTGAGCTCCTGGAAGCCCTGCTGTAAACTTTTAGGAAACTGTTCGTTGTGGAGAGAATACTTCCCTGATACCACACTAGAAGCCATGTTATTCTTGTTGTCATGGGAAGGGGCGGGGCAGAGCCACGTATGGACCCGGAAATCCACTCTCTTTATTTTTGGGAACTGTAGTTTTTTAATAAATTTTTTTCTTTGCTGATGACGACTGGAATTTGTGTCAACTAGAATTTCCCGAATTAAATTATAATATATTTTATTCGGAACGCTTGTTCCGAATATACGATATAGGCTACGTCATACATGCTGTATATGCATTTACTCTGGTACTACATACATTTATTAAGTACTAATGCAGTCAGTCTTTGCATAATTTGGATAATTGCATTAATACTTACACCTACCGAAAACACATAGGCCTAATTTTTTCAATTTAATAGCCACCAAGACTCTGTAACAATATCAGATGACAACGCGATACAACCCAATGAGTAAAGAAAGTAATGACAGTGGTCACACATTTTTTATTATACACTGCTTTATTTTCACAACGCAGTTACAGTATTTTACACTGTTTAAAGTGTCATCTTTGTTTAGATAATCTTCTGGAGCAAAAGAGTGTGTGTGTGTGTGTGTGTATCAGGGGAGTTCTTCATCTGAAAGTCAGAACAAAACAACAATATATTACATCTATTAATTATTTTTGTCTATTTTTATTTTTGTCCACTTTGGATGTCCATCTCCAGACAGTACTTTAATTTTTTAAAACGTTTAAAAATATTTAGTATTTCAAGAATTTATGAGAAGAATTTAACAAGAATTTAGCTTGTTTCATCAAGTATTCTGGTGTACACATATCTAATGCCAGCTGAAGCAGCAACATCACTCTGGATCAATCTGTTTTCCTATAAATAACCAAACAATATACCACACAGCTACACTGAATGTGCTGTTCTCAAAATGACTGTTAACAGCATAGCACTGGCAGCACCCAATCAGAATGCACAGCAGGCAGGACTGGCAGCACCCAATCAGAATGCACAGCAGGCAGGACTGGCAGCACCCAATCAGAATGCACAGCAGGCAGGACTGGCAGCAGCCAATCAGAATACTCGGCAGGCGGGACTGACCTGGAGGACTGGGCCGTCTGTGAGGTCGCACAACCCCTCGCTGCACTGAGGGTGTGGTGGAGACCAGCCGCACCTTTGCCCCACCCACCTGAACCTTGGCCCCGCCCACTTGGGCCCTGCTGTCATACAGGTCTCCCGGAAGGACAGGTAAGGTTTAGGGTTAAGGATCAATCGCATCCTGGCAAACAACATAAAAAACCTTTCCACCTGCCGCTACTGCTGCCAAAATACAACCTAATACTACTGCTCACTACTGCCCCCTACTGACAAACACACCCCAATACTGCTGCTCACTACTGTCCCCTACTGAAAAACATGCCCCAATATTACTGCTCACTACTGCCCCCTATTGACAAACACAAAACACACCCCCCTAATGAAAAGCACTGCCCCCCCTAGTGGCTCTTAGCAGGAGAGGATATTTGCAGACGCAGGCAAGTAAAGAATTTCGGTCTCTGTGTGGATCTGGATGTAATATGAGACTGCTCCCTCTTCCTCAGGGTCCTGCAGCCCAGTGGCCATGGCAAACAGCTCCACCTGCAGGTCAGTCTTCATCCCTGCAGCCACCTGCAGCCACAGATGAACAACAAAAGTGTGCTCCAGACATCGTATGTGCTTTGGACAACTCAGAGAGGTAGGAGTATTCACACAAGTATTATTACTCCAAATAAATGTAATGTAATGTAATGTAATTACTCAGAGAGTAGGAGATGTAGGAGTACTCACTGGAGTATTATTGCTCAGAGAGTAGGAGAGGTAGGAGTACTCACTGGAGTATTATTGCTCAGAGAGTAGGAGAGGTAGGAGTACTCACTGGAGTATTATTACTCAGAGAGTAGGAGAGGTAGGAGTACTCACTGGAGTATTATTACTCAGAGAGTAGGAGAGGTAGGAGTACTCACTGGAGTATTATTACTCAGAGAGTAGGAGAGGTAGGAGTACTCACTGGAGTATTATTACTCAGAGAGTAGGAGAGGTAGGAGTACTCACTGGAGTATTATTACTCAGAGAGTAGGAGAGGTAGGAGTTCTCACTGGAGTCTTATTGCTCAGAGAGTAGGAGAGGTAGGAGTACTCACTGGAGTATTATTACTCAGAGAGTAGGAGAGGTAGGAGTACTCACTGGAGTATTATTACTCAGAGAGTAGGAGAGGTAGGAGTACTCACTGGAGTATTATTACTCAGAGAGTAGGAGAGGTAGGAGTACTCACAGGCCCCGGGGTGTATATGACCTTCAGTCCAGTGGCAGGAGGCGGCTGCTTTACGCTGAACCTACAGAACAGGGATGGAGAAACGGAACCCAGAGAACAGGCTCAACACACTAATGCACTGAACACACTGAACACAATAACGCACTCAACAAACTGAACACACTAACACACTCAACACACTAATGCACTGAACACACAACACAATAACGCACTCAACAAACTGAACACACTAACACACTCAACAAACTGAACACACTCAACACACTAATGCACTGAACACACTGAACACAATAACGCACTCAACAAACTGAACACACTAACACACTCAACACACTAACGCACTGAACACACTAATGCACTGAACACACTAACACACCCAACACACTAACGCACTCAACAAACTGAACACACTCAACACACTAATGCACTCAACACAGTCCACACACAAATGCACTCAACACACTCCACACACTAATGCACTCAACACACTCAACAGACTCAATATGCACTGAGCAAACCGATCACAAACTGAACATACTTACGTGTACTGAACCCACTAAGGCACTGAACACACAAAGAGTCTCTGCTCCAGCAGCTTATAGCCTCTCACCTGCAGGAGTCCACCCCCACGTTCTTCATCATCACCATGACGGAGTAGGTGTACCCCTCCCTCAGCACCCCAAAATCCACCTCAGCTGGCAGCAGCTGGAAACCCCGAGGAGGGGTCGGTACATGCCCATTCAGCTGAGACCCCAACACAGACACAGTCCGCACCTTCCTCCGGACTGGCTCCTCTACAGAAAGGAACTGCACACCACAGAGAGGAGATATCTCACCCACAGAAATATTATCATTACAGCACAGAGAGGAGACATCTCACCCTCAGAAATACTATCATTACAGCACAGAGAGGAGACATCTCACCCTCAGAAATATTATCATTACAGTAATATGAAAGTGTATTAAACCCTGCTCATTGTGTTCATTTACACAGACACTAGATCGTTACAGTGATGACTTTTTGGATGCCAACCCGAACATTTCTTCCGCCATTGGGTTCCCTCTGCAGATTTCTAATGCTTTTCCCAATAGGGATTTCGTTTTCTGCAGAAAATAATGTCTGTGGTTAGCA
The DNA here is from genome assembly GCF_018555375.3 of Anguilla rostrata. Lineage (NCBI taxonomy): Eukaryota > Metazoa > Chordata > Actinopteri > Anguilliformes > Anguillidae > Anguilla > Anguilla rostrata. The sequence continues at coordinate 72,978,228 of NC_057935.1, read as the reverse complement.
TAAGCCGTTATGTGCTTTAAAGAAGTAAGTTGCTAACAAGTTGCTATTGAAACTACTATGGTTGTCGTGTGCTGTCGGGCTAGTATGAAAACTAGAGTGGTGTTTGCCAGAATGCGACCATTGTTGTAGTTTCAATATAGCAACTTGTTAACAACGTATTTCTTTAAAGCACATAAATTCACGGTTGGGATATTAATGGGTGTAATTTATCTCATAGAAAACATGAAACCCTCTTAGGCTTACATTAATCACAGACCACAGAAAACCAAATCCCTATGGGGAAAAAGCATTGGAACCCATGGATCAAAAATGCAAACTCACTTCCATGTTTTATGACTACAAACTGTAACACTATTGCTGTAGGGTAAGCGTGTTGAGCTGTAGGGTAAGTGTGTTGAGCGGTAGGGTAAGCGTGTTGAGCTGTAGGGTAAGCATGTTGAGCTGTAGGGTAAGCGTGTTGAGCGGTAGGGTAAGCGTGTTGAGCTGTAGGGTAAGCATGTTGAGTGGTAGGGTAAGCATGTTGAGCGGTAAGTTAAGCGTGTTGAGCTTTGTGTGTGGGTGTGGCTTCAGCAGCGAGCCGTACCCTCTGATTGGGTCGGCTGCTGGGCTTGGTGCTCAGGATGGCAGAGGGAAGTCTGACCCTCTCCTTGCGCGGGTTTCCTGCCACATCCAGCGCCCATGTCCTGTGCCCGGCTGCAGTGCGTCCTGAATGCCCCTCTGTCTGGCTGGAGGGTCCACACACTGGCACACCTGGGGCACAGGGCACAGATGGGTACAGAGGGGCACAGAGGGGCACAGAGGGCACAGAGAGGCACAGGGGGGCACAGAGGAGCACAGGGTGGCACAGAGGAGCACAGAGGAGCACAGAGGGCACAGGGAAGCACAGGGGGGTACAGAGGGGCACAGAGGGGCACAGGGGGGCACAGGGAAGCACAGGGGGCACAGGGGGGTACAGAGGAGCACAGGGGGCACACCATCACTGAACTGCGGAACAGGCCATGTAACTCTAGGGGAGGACAGAGAGACACCATCACTACACACACACACACACACACACTCACACATGCGCTCCTGGGGACTGTGGTCAGGAATGGGGTCCCGGGGTCCCGGAGCCACTGGGGTCTGGTCCTGTTCTGTTTGGGGGCGCAGTGTGTGACTGTTCCCTAAGAGGAGGCCAGAGATATTCCCTCACAGAGCAGCAAGAAGACTTATGTGTGAGCGAGTGTGTGTGTGTGTGTGTGTGTGAGCGAGTGTGTGAGAGTGGGTATGTGTGTGTGTGTGTGTGTGTGTGTGTGTGTGAGTGAGTGTGTGAGAGTGTGTGTGTGTGTGTGTGAGTGAGTGTGTGAGAGTGTGTGTGTGTGTGAGCGAGTGTGTGAGAGTGGGTATGTGTGTGTGTGTGTGTGTGTGAGTGAGTGTGTGAGAGTGTGTGTGTGTGTGAGAGTGGGTATGTGTGTGCATGTGTGAGTGAGTGTGTGAGAGTGTGTGTGTCTGTGTGTCTGTGTGTGTGAGTGAGTGTGTGAGAGTGTGTGTGTGTGTGAGAGTGGGTATGTGTGTGTGTGTGTGTGCGTGTGTGAGTGAGTGTGTGAGAGTGTGTGTGTGTGTGTGTGTGTGTCTGTGTGTGTGAGTGGCATGATATTGACCACTGAACGTGGATTAGCAGAATGAAACAGCATATATGTGATTAAGACCTTGTCTTAAGCAGTGTGCGGATCCCAGATGGGAGGGATAGCTGGTGTCAGGACAGCTCTGTGCATTTCACAGCCATTAGCAAGGAGACACGTTTGCTCCGGGCTGTACTGGACTTCAGATACAGGTAAAGACGCAGAACACCTTGTGTCTTACCTGAGGCGGAGGGGGGGCGGGGTGGGGCCGCAGCCTGGGGGGTGGGGTTAGTGGGTCTCTCCTGAGAGGGGGCCTCGCCTCCGGCAGCGTGAGAGGGGGTGGGGTTCGAGGGCCTCCGGCCTACGGGGCACAGACCCCAAACAGAGTCGGGGCTCATCCGGCTGCTGCTTGTCCATGCTCACGTTTGGATAAAGTTTCACATTTTCAAAATCTCCTTTTCTGGCACATTAGGACTATTTTGACTCTCTCTGGAGTGACATGGATGACTACAGAGGTTCTGCAAAGACGATCAATGATTCATCACAAAAAAACATGAAACTCAAGTACAGAATATTGCTTGTATGTGTGGTACGTTCCATTAACTGCAATAAAACTAAAAGAAAACCCAACGGTGAGTCTTCACAGTGAATGATAGTGGAGTAGCACACGTGTGTGTAATATCTGGGGGTGGTTACTGGCTGGGTCTGGAGCATCTCGGTGGAATTCCTGAATTTCAGTGTTCTCTCGTTGCCTGGGAAACGGCGGAAGCTCCATTGACAAGGATTTCATGTCAGGGACCTTACAGTGCGAGAGAGGGAGGTCAGATCCGCCTGTCACTCAAAGAGCTGCAGCCAATCAGAATAAACACGTCTCTCTACTGTCAATACAATTAAATGAAAAATATGGACATAATAACAGATACCCCATCTCAGGGATACCCACAAACACAAGAAGTTCAGCACATCTATTAAGTCACATATAACAAGTGCTCCAGTTGTGGCTGTTCTCTAGTTGTAACTGTTACTGAATTTCTGACTGTTCTCTAGTTGTGACTGTTCTGTAGTTCTGGCTGTTCTCTATTTGTGACTGTTCTCCAGTTGTAACTGTGACTGCAGTGTTTTCTCAGTGCTGTGGCAGGTGATGCTCCCAGGGCGTGCCTTGTCCGTCCACACACGTAACCTGCCTGCCTGCGGGCAAAGCCCTGTAGTGTCGGACTGAAGTACGGGAACCGTTCCCCAGCCACCGGCACTCCTCACCCCACCCTGCTGTAACGGACAGAATCACACGACACCTGTGCACACCTGTGTCCCCACACACACACACACCTGTGTCCCACACACACACACACCTGTGTCCCACACACACACACCTGTGTCCCACACACACACACACACCTGTGTCCCACACACACACACACACCTGTGTCCCACACACACACACCTGTGTCCCACACACACACACCTGTGTCCCAGTGCTGTGTGTTACTGTACGGACAGGCAGCAGTTACCTGCACTGTAATGGTAAAGGTGTAGAGGCTGCCCTCACCTGTACTGTAATGTTCGGCTGATGACAGGTGTGAAGACTGAAGTTATCAGTCCTGTAATGTTATGGGAATGACGGATGCAGGTGAAGTTACCTGTACTGTACTGTAATGTTATGGGAATAATGGCTGCAGGTGAAGTTACCTGTACTGTAGTGTAATGTTATGGGAATAATGGCTGCAGGTGAAGTTACCTGTACTGCTCTATCCTGCTGGCCCAGAGGGACTCCTCTTGCTCTCCACTGCAGCTGTGGGAGAGAGAGATGCAGTTCTGTGTGCTGCTGTGAACACGCTGTATAACTCACAGGTAAGAGAGCCTCAAACTCACCTGTCTGTGAGCTCTGCCTCAAACTCACCTGTCTGTGAGCTCTGCCTCAAACTCACCTGTCTGTGAGCTGCACCTCAAACTCACCTGTCTGTGAGCTCAGCCTCAAACTCACCTGTCTCTGAGCTCCACCTCAGGTCCCTTTAAATGAGTGACAGTGTCTTCCTGCAGCACTGAGGATATGCTGTGTGTGTACAGGGAGGCCACATCCACTGAACACACACACAGACACACACACACACACACACGGTTATATTACACAGTTATATTAAAAACAAATATCCACAGATAAACAAAACGCACCCTAACACCCACACAGCACAGGGAACTTTAACTGTGTTAAAGAGCAAAGCATCACAGCTCACCTGTGCTCAGTCTCCTCTGCATGGTGTCAGCTGGGCTCTCAGAGTCTGGAAGAGACTGAACAAAGAGAAGCTCTGATTCCACACCCCTCACTCTCTGAGCCTGATTCCACACCACCCACACCTACTCTGAGCCTGATTACACACCACCCACAGCTACTCTGAGCCTGATTATACACCACCACACCTACCCTGAGCCTGATTACACATCACCCACACCTACTCTGAGCCTGATTACACACCACCCATAGCTACGCTGAGCCTAATTCCACACCACCCATAGCTACTCTGAGCTTGATTCTACACCACCCACACCTACTCTGAGCATGATTACACACCACCCACAGCTACTCTGAGCCTGATTACACACCACCCACAGCTACTCTGAGCCTGATTACACACCACCCACACCTACTCTGAGGCTGATTACACACCACCCACAGCTACTCTGAGCCTGATTCCACACCACCCACAGCTACTCTGAGCCTGATTCCACATCACCCATACCTACCCTGAGGCTGATTCTACAAGCTCTCTCACCAGGACCAGCTGCAGCAGGTCGGTGGCGTGGACTTTCTCCTCCTCTGTACGCGGCTCCTTCAGCTGCGCCTCCTCCCACAGGAGCTCCCTCTCCAGCAGGTGCTCCAGGTACTTCTGCGAGTGCATCAGCCGTGTGATAAAACAGCTGTATTACTGTGTGATAACACAGGGCTGTTTTACTGTGTATGTGTGTAATATAATAAAAATAGTAATAATGTGTGTAATAAACACAGTCAGGGTGTTGTAATGTAGCTACGCAGAATTGAGAGGACAGATCTGAAGTGGCTCACATGACCTGTTGACAGACTGGGCGTGTGCAGAGGCCATAAGGTCACATGACCACAGACTGTAATGGCGGTTTTTACAGACCTGTAGTCGCCTCTCCAGCCTGCTGCGTAGCCGGCTGCTGATTGGCTGGTACTGGATGAGCTGTCGAACCTCCAGCACCTCGGGGCAGGTGAGCAGGGGCGCAGGTGGGCGGGGTGCGGGCCGGTCCTTCAGGTAGAGGCCCCTCCCCAGGGTGGAGCCGAACGGGGGCCCCGGGGTTCTCCTCTGAAACCACAGAAGAAGAGCTGGAGATCGCCCGCCCCCCGTGGCTCTTAGCGCGCTAACGCTAAGGCTCAGAGCCAGGATGGAGCGCGACTGACTCCTCAGACTGATTAACTATCTCAGCAGGAACGCTTCCCCCCCCCGCCCCCCGTGTCGGACAGAGGCGGGGCATAACCGGACAGAGGCGGGGCATAACCGGAGCGTTTTGGCTCTGTTTGGGCTCACCTCTCTGGCGGGGAACGTGTCCCATCTCCTGGACCTGAGGTTGGTGGGAATGATGTCATCACTAGGTTTAGGGGTCAGCCAGCGAGACCAGACGTCTTTAGCACAGGGGCGCAGTACGGTGATACCCCATACTCCTGAGGAACAAGTCACAAGTAAACCCTGTGTAAGTATGATCACAGCCTAGTCCCTACATGTGAGGCTTCAGAAACTGTGTTAGAATATGGGAGGGGCTTCAGAGCCTGTGAGAGTGTGGGAGGGGCTTCAGAGCCTGTGTTTCAATGTGGGAGGGGCTGTGCAGCTTAGCTCGCTTACACACCTTGGAGCTCTGGGATTGGTTCCTTGAGCACGGCGACAGTGGGGTCAGAGTTCGCACTGCACAGGAAGTCCTCCACATCACTGTAGTGCAGCAGCTCTACGCCTGAGCCGTCCTCATGGACGACAAAGAACCTGCAAACACAACAATAACACTCCCAATTTACACCAAGCCCTCTAAAACTCCCAATGTACACCAAGCCCTCTAACACTCCCAATTTACACCAAGCCCTCTAAAACTCCCAATGTACACCAAGCCCTCTAACACTCCCAATTTACACCAACCAAGCACCTCAAATTTACACTGATCAAGTCAAATAATACACCAACCACAGAACACTTACCTGGGTGAGTGCTCTTTATATCTCACACAGGGGAACTTCAGCAGTTTTGCACTTTCTGAGTCGCCTTCGTCCTCCTCCTCATCTTCCTCACCCTCTTCCTCCTGCCTCTCTTCCTCAAAAAAATCTTCACGGCTAGAGACAACAGCCGAGGTTTCCCCATCCACCATCACCTGCACACAAACACACTCATTCACTCATTCATTCATTCATTCATTCATTCACTAAGCAGTTTCTTCATAATTTACCTGCCTCCTTTGCCATTGTTGCTAATTGGTGCAAACACTTTAAATTACCGGTTTTCTCATAACCTTATATTCCCCCCTCCCCCAATCAGCCTCCATCCAGCTGTAAGAGGGAAATTATACTGGGACCCAGAAAAGGCTGACATTCGAACGAGCCAGCATGCTGGGACGCAGCGTGTACTTCAAAGAACCCAGAGCCGTGTGCTAAAACAATAAGTTACTCGGATTTCCTCGGGATGAGCAAGCCGTTGGGTCTCAGGAATGTTGCCACCTGGGCACAACTAAGATAAGGGGAACTGGTCTCTTTGTTTATGGTTGTGGGGGTCATTAATGGTCATTAGGCCTCTGGCCAAATGGTGGGGTAACTGCGCAGTGGGCCCCTCTGCCATTAGACTTTTTATTTCTTTTCTGGATCTGGACTTTAAATCATCTGTTTATCCTATTTACAAACCCCAGAAAACCGTACAAACCATGCACATGTTTTCATTGTATTATTGTATTATGCATTATGTAATAATAACATGGATTGCATGTACAATGGTTAAACAAAAGGGTATTTTCATGACAACTGCACCATAATATTACATCCAATTGACATGTTTAGTATGGACATATTCAGGAAAATTATAGCTATTGAATGAAATATGTTTCATACCAAAGAGAAGTTAATAAAACATAGTTTCAATAACTCAGGAAAAAACTAACACAATGGAATGTCCTCTCTGGTAATCATCTCCTTTTCCCCATTTCCCCACCAATTGTTTTAACAACCGCCTCCAAATGGTGGGGGCCGGAATTCGAGATTTATGATTCGGCCAGGTTAATTTATGGTAATGCCTAGACCAAACGCGGGATTTGTCTTAAAAGGAAGGGAGACAAAGCAATCAAGGAAGATCGTAATCGACTTCCCACCGTGCACATACTAGGCTATGTGTTCTGTGTGTAGCTAAACAGGCTGGTAAGAACTCTTTTACTCTGCATTTCTGTTTTTAACCTTTATAATTGATTTTGGAAATTGAAGATAATAACCTACCTGCCTGTTCAATAAATTCTTATTTTTAACTTGCGTGGTCTTCATGACTCTAATCCATTTTATCTTCTTTTCAGCCGAAATTCCGTTTAAATACTCAGGGGGGCAGTTCGGACGGGGGCCTCCTGATCAGGGGTCTAGTACAGTAAAACGTCTTTAGTGGGGTCTTCAAGTTAGATAGGTGACCACGATCTGCCTGTTAAGGGATTGGTGGTATTGGTTCTGGTGTTTTGGCTTAAGAGAACCCATGGGCGTAATACGCCGGTTCTTGTCAAATTCGCCTGAAGGAGCCCGATAGATACGCACCGTCCTGGGCTCATAACTGTCGATGACCTATCCATGTAAGCCAGGCATGGAAGGCATGTATTATGGTGGTCAGCCTCCTACCCTCTGGATTCCTCGCCGAACTGAGATTTAACAATAATGCTAAACCCGGGAGCATATATTGAGGAATGATGGCACAAGATAGAGTCGAGTGTAACCACTCCCAAGTTCCACGTATAGTTAAACCCAAATTTTAAATTATCATATAAAATGGAGTCAGATTTAATACGAGGGTAAAACCTAGTAACTGTTACGCTTTCTTGCTGTGGTCATTGATATATTTGATGTGTTGTTCCGCGCATTTGTGAATATTCTGATGCTCCCATTGGAATATTGACAGTCCGGCGACAGATCGGATATATCTCTGATGACAGCATAGCCCCGTTTACGAACGGAGAGTAACCTGAATGCTACTGATCCGTTTTAGGCCAGTTTTAAGCGGGATATGAAGCAGCGCCTTCATATCTAACCCGTGGCAACGGAACCAGTGCATTCTTAATTATAATTGTGCCCTGTTCTTACGAACAGAGGAAAATAACTAACATCTCGGTTTTGAATCACACCAGCCAAGGGAGAACACGCGATACCTTCCCCTCCAGCTACAAACCCTCATTGGTCTAGCTGTGAGGTGTTTACAAGTGGTGACCCCGACGTGATATGGAGTATCTGGAGTGTTCCCTGAAGTTTCTGCTGGTGTTTTTCATCCCGGCGTGATACCCTTCACTGTGGGTATCTCGCATTTTCTTCTCTGGTTTCCCGATCCTTGGTGTGGTGAGTGACAAAATCCTCTTGTATATTAGCCTGTGCTAGGGAGAGTTTTAGTCACTGCATAGGGGATCGACATATCCCAGACAGGCCTGGGACCGTAGAAACCAGGCATTTTCCATATTACTACCCTTTGGGGTATTCATGAACAGGGAAAGAGAGATGCTTAGGTTGGCATGTTTTTAGGAAATGTGTTGTGCTAATACGGCAAAATGCGTTTTAGGAAAAACTAGCCTATAGCAGTAGATGGTTACGTATGTGTAATGAAATGTAAACGTTTGTAGAAAGGAAGGGAGTTTTGATGCAAGGCTTACTACTGTTTCTGCGCAGAGGCGCAGAAAACCTTGCTCAAACTCAGGAGAAATGAGGCGCTGGTGAAAAGCCAGTGAATTTTGAAGGTGAACAGAATGGAGTATGAAAGATTAAAAAGCAATAGAAGGTGAACAGTGAGAAAGTTTATAGCTGCCAGTAAGCGTGTGCAATCACAGAATGCACACGCGAAGAAGTTTGAACTTTGCTAGGGGGCTAACCCAGGAAAAGTGGCAAGCTTCTTATTATATTTAAATTAAATAATATTAAAACACTGCTGAATGCTGAATCAGGTGCATAACCTCGGCTTCAAAGTTCCAGTCCTGAAAGCAGAGTCTGTGCTGATCCTTAAACCCAGGTATGGCCCTGCGGCAGTACGCGCGTCTCAAGACCTCTGACAGTGCAGACTGCAGCTGCACCAAGTTTTGAAACTGTCCGTATCTGTCCGGAGGAAACCATACTTTAAGTCTCAGAGATCGAGGCCGGTACCAGTGTAGTCACTGAACCTCTGAGTACCGTGCCCGATGTAATGTCACAGGACCGCTGAGTGCCACGGCAAATGCAAGTCTCCATCCCTCTGAAAGTGTAGCCGCAGGCTACAACAAGGGTGGCGACCGTCTGGAATTTGCCGCATGTGGGACTCATGTCTAAAGACCTCTGAAACTGGTGAAAAGGTATCAGGACACAGAACTTCTGCATTTCTGAGGTGCTGGAACCAAGGTCCTTGGCCTGTGTTATCTGTCTCAGTAAACAGTGGTGTACTATTAATTAAATAAATAGGTTAAGATTTATGAAACAGTTGAGATAAGCCAGTGTAGAAGGTAAAATTCCAACATGGCTTACAACCAACCAAAAAATAGACTTTGGCCTATTATAAATAAAATAATCAATAGCCTAGAGCTAAATTAAGTTATATAGGCATAGGTGTGCCACCATTCACCTTTCTTTAGAAAGCTCGCTTTCAAAAAAGTGTAGTGAATTCTGGTGTACCCTATTGTTTTCATCTGAGTTTTTGTTCTATGCGTCTTAGCGGCACAAGGAGGAAATCAGAGGATTTAAACTAATAATATTAACTAATAATATATTAATTATTAACGCATGCCTGTGCACGCCATTTAGAAACTGTTAGAATTCACTAACAGACTTATTTGGGTGCCAATTAAATTAGCTAAGGCATGTTAGATACTAGAGATCTAATGGTATTTTTGTGTGAATTTCACCATAGCACAAAATATACGTTAGGATCTTTAGCAAACCGGTGATAAGCCAGTCAAATGCCATAAATGAACATAAGGTCATCAAGCTTAAACTCAGCTAATAAGGGCCAGTATCATCTGTGCCTGCAAGGAGAATTATTTAAGGAAGAAATCTTCCAAACTACATATCTCAAATAAATAAATAAATAAATAAATAAGGAGAATAATCAATTACTCCTAAGTTTACATCAAGTTTGTCTTTTAACATTAAAATGTTGAAAGGGGTGTCATTTTTGGCAAGGACTGGCTTACTGGTCTCACTTTATTCTACTTTTCCACATTTTCTCTCCTTTAATCTCCTCCTTCTTTTTCATTTACTGTTCCTCCTCCTCCTTTCTCCCTTCTCCCCATCTGTCTGTCTTGTTCTGTTTCCCCCCCCTTCTCTGTCAGTTGTTGAATATTTAAGGAGCCGTAAACCTACACTCCCAAGACAGTGTCTGATTTTTTTTTGTTTTTTCATCTTTTTATTTTTTGTCAGTTGTGGTTTAACCCCCAAATTATGCAGATAGTAACCATACCTAGATTTTCTCTTCTTTGCACAACTACAGGCAAAGAGTTTCACACCTCATGGTTAGGGGGATTTGTAGGTCCTTTCTGGAAGAATATTTTAGAAATATGTGAAATTTTCTTAATATTTATGGAATTTCTGTTAATGTTAATGACAAGTTTCACATTCATTTTAAAATATATCTGTCACAGACTTCAGGATGCTACAACCCCCGAACACTACTTGTCTTACATGTCTTAAATTGTGCTTTTTGTGTTTTTCTTTATTTTTGTACTGTATGTTTATTATAATGGTTCTTTATTTTTATACTATCATTTTCAATACCCATCCATACAAAATGTATTGAGTTTTGTCTCCTTTCTTTTTAATTTCCCAAATCCAGTTTATCCAAAATTACAAAGGATATTACCATGAGAAGGACAAAAAACATATTTACCACAAAATGCAGTTGTCATGAAAACTCCGAACTACCTCATTCATATATACCATGTCTCACAAACCTTTTTCCCCATAATCCCACCAAGTTTATTAAGGTTCAACCTCCGCACAGCCCCGTGGATGTCAACCTTAAGTACAGCTTCTCCAAGACTTTGCTTCGATAGATTCAATCGAGAGGACACCTCCTGGTACAAAGTTCCTACGTCACTGTCAGCTGTCTTGTGAGTTTTCCTGTGCTTAAGAACACGGCGGGCCCCGACTGATGGAATGGACTTAGTGCAACAGGTCATCTGAGGCACAAAAGTTCCCATCTTCACTCCAACATCTGATCCGTTCCATACCATACACACCTCAACCCACACAACCCTTGATATCAGCCTTCCCAGTTATTCCCACCATCAGCCCTACGACCCTGGACCTCCGGCACCAACCATTTGGGAAAGTGTCCATGACCCCTTGGGAGGACGTTTTGAAGTGTCCCCCATTGGGCCAGAGGGGGGAGCTGTAAGAGGGAAATTATACTGGGACCCAGAAAAGGCTGACATTCGAACGAGCCAGCATGCTGGGACGCAGCGTGTACTTCAAAGAACCCAGAGCCGTGTGCTAAAACAATAAGTTACTCGGATTTCCTCGGGATGAGCAAGCCGTTGGGTCTCAGGAATGTTGCCACCTGGGCACAACTAAGATAAGGGGAACTGGTCTCTTTGTTTATGGTTGTGGGGGTCATTAAGGGTCATCAGGCCTCTGGCCAAATGGTGGGGTAACTGCGCAGTGGGCCCCTCTGCCATTAGACTTTTTATTTCTTTTCTGGATCTGGACTTTAAATCATCTGTTTATCCTATTTACAAACCCCAGAAAACCGTACAAACCATGCACATGTTTTCATTGTATTATTGTATTATGCATTGTGTAATAATAACATGGATTGCATGTACAATGGTTAAACAAAAGGGTATTTTCATGACAACTGCACCATAATATTACATCCACTTGACATGTTTAGTATGGACATATTCAGGAAAATTATAGCTATTGAATGAAATATGTTTCATACCAAAGAGAAGTTAATAAAACATAGTTTCAATAACTCAGGAAAAAACTAACACAATGGAATGTCCTCTCTGGTAATCATCTCCTTTTCCCCATTTCCCCACCAATTGTTTTAACAACCGCCTCCAAATGGTGGGGGCCGGAATTCGAGATTTATGATTCGGCCAGGTTAATTTATGGTAATGCCTAGACCAAACGCGGGATTTGTCTTAAAAGGAAGGGAGACAAAGCAATCAAGGAAGATCGTAATCGACTTCCCACCGTGCACATACTAGGCTATGTGTTCTGTGTGTAGCTAAACAGGCTGGTAAGAACTCTTTTACTCTGCATTTCTGTTTTTAACCTTATAATTGATTTTGGAAATTGAAGATAATAACCTACCTGCCTGTTCAATAAATTCTTATTTTTAACTTGCGTGGTCTTCATGACTCTAATCCATTTTATCTTCTTTTCAGCCGAAATTCCGTTTAAATACTCAGGGGGGCAGTTCGGACGGGGGCCTCCTGATCAGGGGTCTAGTACAGTAAAACGTCTTTAGTGGGGTCTTCAAGTTAGATAGGTGACCACGATCTGCCTGTTAAGGGATTGGTGGTATTGGTTCTGGTGTTTTGGCTTAAGAGAACCCATGGGCGTAATACGCCGGTTCTTGTCAAATTCGCCTGAAGGAGCCCGATAGATACGCACCGTCCTGGGCTCATAACTGTCGATGACCTATCCATGTAAGCCAGGCATGGAAGGCATGTATTATGGTGGTCAGCCTCCTACCCTCTGGATTCCTCGCCGAACTGAGATTTAACAATAATGCTAAACCCGGGAGCATATATTGAGGAATGATGGCACAAGATAGAGTCGAGTGTAACCACTCCCAAGTTCCACGTATAGTTAAACCCAAATTTTAAATTATCATATAAAATGGAGTCAGATTTAATACGAGGGTAAAACCTAGTAACTGTTACGCTTTCTTGCTGTGGTCATTGATATATTTGATGTGTTGTTCCGCGCATTTGTGAATATTCTGATGCTCCCATTGGAATATTGACAGTCCGGCGACAGATCGGATATATCTCTGATGACAGTATAGCCCCGTTTACGAACGGAGAGTAACCTGAATGCTACTGATCCGTTTTAGGCCAGTTTTAAGCGGGATATGAAGCAGCGCCTTCATATCTAACCCGTGGCAACGGAACCAGTGCATTCTTAATTATAATTGTGCCCTGTTCTTACGAACAGAGGAAAATAACTAACATCTCGGTTTTGAATCACACCAGCCAAGGGAGAACACGCGATACCTTCCCCTCCAGCTACAAACCCTCATTGGTCTAGCTGTGAGGTGTTTACACAGTTTCACGGTGCTGAGACTGACAGCAGGCTTTGCGGTGCGTGGAGATATTTCATTCCTCTTCTCTTTATGAGCATTAGTCAGGTGGGTGTGTGTAGGAGTCTCACACAGGTAGATGTGCACACCTGGAACAGGTTCCCTTCAGGGTCCAGGGCCTCACAGATGACCGCGGCGGTGTGCCTCATAGTGTAGCAGCCAGGCTGCAGTTCTGCTTTTTGGCCAGCAGGGGTCTGTGCTGAGCTGTGGCCTGGGTGGGAGGTGTATGTAGCCGTGCCGTCCTCATCGATACAGAGCAGCCCCCCCGCTGAGGGAAACACCTGCAGGACAGGTGCACACCTGCTTACTGACCACACCACTGCTCCACACTGCTGCTCTTACTGCTGCTCTGACCGCTGCTCCACACTGCTGCTCTTACTGCTGTTCCAGCCACTGCTCCACACTGCTGCTCACCTGATAGGATCCATTGGGATGAGCAGTGATGACCGTTTCTTCTCCAAACTCAGCCGAACAGGCTCCCTCCTCACAGCTCATCATCACGGTAACAAACCCCTCGCACTCCACCTTCACCAACTTCTGTTTCCTGGTCACGGTGACAACTTCCTCTCCTGTTGCCAGAGAGACACTGTCAACAGTGAAATCCTTTCTGCTTGTCTCCAGGTGATCAGTGTGATGTACCTGTGTGATCTTACCTGTCTCCAGGTGATCAGTGTGATGTACCTGTGTGATCTTACCTGTCTCCAGGTGATCTGCGGACAGGGGGACCTCCGTCTCCCGGTAAAAGGTGGTGATTCTGGTGCCATCAGCGTGCTCCACAGTGAGACTCCCGCCCTCCTCCAGCACCAGGAGCACCCTGTCCTCCCTGGTGATCAGTACCTGTGCAGGTGAGACACACAGGTACTGCTGAGATGTGTTATATCACCACCCATCACAGGTGAGAAACAGGTATTTAGATTCTCAGTTAGAGAGCAGTAGATGTGAATGGAGCAGCAGTATATATACTGTCTCTAAGTATATTATTGTCATTATGAATGTCATTAGAATCAAAATCGTCCAGTGGTTAATGAATACTCTTAAGCCTCCATTCAGACGAAAGCCTGCATTCCTGTAGTGACACACCCTTATTAATAAGGCGTTATGCACTCCTCCGGCCTCTAGGTGGCAGTACTCACTGTTCCAGTCATGGGGTCCGTGGCTTTGCAGGCCATGAGGGGCGGGGTTTGGACGGCTCTGTTTCCTGTGGTTGCCACACGGAGTCCAGAGGGCGCGGTGGTGACCCAGGTGCGATCACATGACCGAGTAGCTCCACCCTGCTCGGGCCCATCCTGTTTGGCCCCGCCCTGGTTAGCCGTGCGGTCTGAGTCGCTGAGTTCCACCCCCTCCAGCTTCACTGTTGCCGTGGCAGCCATGCTGGGCTTGGAGCTCAACTTCCCTGAGGGAGGAACCACCTGAGTGTCCACTTCATATTCATATTAAAATTCATATTGCATGCCTGCAACCACATGCTAACAGGAATGCCACAATAAAACAATGGCCTATGTCAGGACACAGATGCAGTGTTACGATTAAAAGAACCTCCCGCTCTACAAACACACCCCCCTCAGGGCAGGACTGACTCAGAGCTGAACTACTGCAGTCCCTGCTATGCTATGCTATGCTCCCCGCTACCCTGCGCTCACACTACCCATGAAGTACGAGCCGTTCTGAGACTCTTCCAGTTACGATTTTGAGCAGTCCCAGACGCCCTGATATTTTCATGCATGTTTGACATTATTGGGACAGAATGTCGTAGTGTGAGCACTGCAGGAGCAGTGGTGAAAATGCCTATGAGCCAATGAGAGCGCGAGGGGAACCAGGAAGAGACAGGCTCTGCCCCGCCCCTCTGTGGTGACCCTGCCCCCTGTATGCAGACCACACCCCCTGTATGCAGACCCCGCCCCCTGTATGCAGACCCCACCCCCTGTGTGCAGACCCCACCCCCTGTATGCAGACCCCGCCCCCTGTATGCAGACCCCGCCTCCTGTATGCAGACCCCGCCCCCTGTATGCAGACCCCGCCTCCTGTATTCAGACCCCGCCCCCTGTATGCAGACCCTGCACCCTGTATGCAGACCACTCCCGTCCTTCACCAGCCAGAGGAGCCGGAGCCCCAGAAGTTCTCCTTCTCCCCACTCTGCATCTTACCCTTCTTCTCCGCTGGCTCTCTGATCTCTGACCTCTGACCCTTCACCTCCTCTTCCTGGGCTGGGGGGTCAGGGGGTGGCTTACCAACAGGTCCAGTGTCAGGGCTGCTACTGACTGTGCCATCTGCAAAGAGTACCTGTGGGGGGGGAGGGGGAACAGGGGGGGTTACCAGGACTTTCTTCATGGGGTGGGCGGGGGGGGGGGGTCACAGACTCAGTAGGGGGGGGCACATTATCACCAACAGTTATATTAGCCAATGATAACGGACACGCCCCCGTGGGGGGAGATACTGCAGAGAACGTGTTACAAGGTACGGTTAGCTGTGATTGGTAAAGCAGCTGTGAATGGGACAGTGGATGTGAATGGGACAGTAGGGCAGATGTGAATGGGACTGTGGATGTGAGCGGTGTATATTACCTGAGTGGAGCTGTCCCTCAGGTATTTGATGACGGTGCCCTGGCTGGTGATGAGTCTGGAGTGCTCCAGGGACAGAGTGAGATCCCCCCCCAGGCCCCCGCTCTGCCTGAGAGCGGGGAAACTCTGCCTCACCATCACCCCCTGGGGCCCCCCCTCCACACCTGCAACCAGGAGCCAGCCCTCACACAATGCTTACATAACCCTCACATAACCCTCACACAACCCTCCCACAACACTCACACCACGCTCAGACAATGCTCAAACAACGCTCAGACAACACTCACACAACGCTCTCAGAACGCTACACTCAATCAGCAATGCTGTAACAACTCAATCTGATACAACACAGTTGGGCTGAATAAAGCTCAGAGCAGCACTGAGATGCAGTAATCTGGAGCTCTATTGGCTGAGAGGGGCTCAGAGTAGCAGTGAGATGCAGTAATCCGGGGCTCTATTGGCTGAGAGGGGCTCAGAGTAGCAGTGAGATTCAGCTCTATTGGCTGACTCACCTGCCGCTTGCGCACTGAGGAACTGCACCAGCAGGCCATGGGGGGTGCACGTGTTCAGGCACCGGAGGGGGGGCTGCTCTGGGAATGTTCCAGAACTCTCCAGCAGCGCAGGCTTCTCTTTACCCCCCTCCACCCCCCAAAAAACACACAAGCAGTTTAGGTGAAGTCAGAGATCATAGCCACTCTCACCATACTGTATCAACCAATCAAGAGGCACCTGTGCTTTACCTGAGTGTATTGTGGGGTCCCCTGCGTCTCTCTCTCTCTCGCAGCTTCTCTCTCTGTCGGGACAAGGGGTGGGGTGCTCCCCTTGGTGCGGGTCCCTTTGGAGGGGGATTTGAGGCGTTTCCCAGAGGGGGAGCGGGAGGTGGCGCTGGAGGGGACGGGGGAGGGGGTGGGGGGTGGGCGGATGTCCAGCACAGAGGCCAGAGTGGGGTCCTTCTCCTCTGCAGCAGAAACGCCAGCTTCATGTCAGATTACCACCACACACAGACACACAGGACACTACAGCTGGCCAACATGCACATATCATTAAACAACCCTCATTACTAAATTAAGGATGTGAAGACTGTGACTAGGACTTAGATTTAAGGTGTGTGATGTTACGTGATTTGAGAGATGAGATGTTCATTTTGTGATGTTAGGATGTTTAGATTACTAGGGATGTGATATCTGGATGTGAGGGTGGTCAGGGATGTGATATCTGGATGTGAAGATGTAATGTTGGATGTAATCTGGATGTAATATTTGAATGCGAGGTCAGATATGTAATATTAGGATGTGAAGGCAGTTAGGGATGTGATATTTGGATGTGAAGGCAGTCAGGGATGTGATATTTGGATGTGAAGGCAGTTAGGGATGTGATATTTGGATGTGAAGGCAGTCAGGGATGTGATATTTGGATGTGAAGGCAGTCAGGGATGTGACCTGCAGTCTCTCCTGAGGGGCCGTGGTAGCTGTAGGAGAGGCGGATCCCGTTTTCCAGCTGAGCTGAGAAGGAGCCAAATTTACTCACAGGCCTCTTATCCTGCTCCGCTCCTGAGAAAAGACACGACAGCTAAGGACACTCAAAACCCCACCATGCATCACAACACAGAGAAAAACAATCTGCTTTCAGTTAATTAATCCTAACACGAATCCATCAAAAGACACACAAAAAATAAACAGAAACGTGGCTGTTTTTAATCTGTAAATCTGAGCAGGTTAAACAGCGAATGGGAGAGAAGAAACACCTCCTTCCACAGCGACGATGTCATCGTCCTCCCCTCCGCCGTACCTCCTGGGCTCAGTGACGTGGATGAAGAACTGGTGCCTGTCCTTCGTCACACACACCTTCACCATCGTAGAGCCTGAAAACCCGGCGTGTGGACAGGTAACATTCTGAGCAAAGGGGTGTGGCTTAATCAGGGTGATTGACACACCAAACCTGGGTCACTCTGGCAGATCCCAGATCATTTTAAGTGAAAAACGTTACTAACCATAATCATAAGAATACTTTCATTCCCCATACTGATGCAAACAGATGTTTGTTTCGAAATTGTCAGTAATCAGAAGTTAAAGCTGAATTTCACATAATATATCTGACCCATGTATACTGAGCACAGTTACCACTGCAGCTGCACAACACAGAGCAGCTTTACATGACATTTACTTTACTTTTACTACTAACTTACTTTTACACTAACTTTCACCCTGACAAAGTATGTGAGAGAGAGAGAAGGAGAGATAGAGAGGAGTGTGTGTGTGCGTGTGTGTGTGTGTGTGTGTGTGTGTGCATGCGTGTATGTATGTGTGTGTATGTGTGTGTGTGCATGTGTGTGTGTGTGTGCACGCTTGCGTTTACCCTGGATAAACTGTGTGCTCTCCACTCTAATGCATCCTCCATCGGAGGGGAAGAGAGACTGGGCGGAGCCCCACACCTGGATCAGGTCCCCCCCCATGGAGTAACCGGTGAAGCCCTGCAGGTGGAGCAGAGCGGGGGCTGTCACACTGCGGGGATGTTAACGTTGCCGTTGCATTGTGGGAATGCTGTGTGTAGAGTGCCTTACTCTGGGCTCCTCCACGGGCAGCTGTGGTTCAGTCCTCCCGTCCTCAGGGGGCGCTGCAGGCTCAGGGGTTTTCTGCGCTTCCTGCTTCTTCCTCCGGTTGGCAGAGGGGGTCTTCTTGCTCGCCCTGGAGGACGGGGAGCGGTCGCCTCCCTTAGATCCCGATTTCCTCTCCTTCTCTTTCTTGGCTTTCTTTGCGAGCTCTTCCTCTCTCTGTCGATCCTGCTCCATTTTCCAGGCCTTGGAGAGCACAGCAGAACCATGGAAGCAACAATACTGACATTAAAAACACAACATCACAATTAGTGTTTTTATCAGAAAACGTGTTTTTATCAAATAAAAACTCAGCATGCTGTTGTTGCCAGAGGTGATGAGTGAGGTGTGTTTGTACTCCCTGAGTCGTTTGTACAGGCAGTGTTTGAGTGTGCTTTAGTGTGGAGTATCTTCACCTTTAGAGAGTCCTGTCGGATGTGCAGCTCCGGGGCTGGCTCCTCTGGGCAGGGAGACTTTACAGGCGAGGCTGCAGCTGGGAAAGAGAGGGCGGGAGGGAGAGAGAGAGAGAGAGAAGGACAGAGGGAGAGAGAAAGAGAGACAGAGAGAGATTTAATGCCCTTAGTACACAGCTCTAAGGTGGAGGTGTATCTCATTGGAATGGGACGCAATGACCCTACTCTCTCACCTGTGGTCCTTCTGGGGGAACCCCTGCTCCTCTTCCTGGAGGCCCTGGAGTGTTCGGAGGGGGTGGGGGCGTTTAGGCGCTCCGCCTCTCTCTCTTCCTGCTGAGCGAGCCTCCTGGCCTCCTCCTGATTGGTCCATTCTGAGATGGACTCTGCTACGTGCGCCAGGTACTTCCTGAGCAGGTAAAAACACAGACAAGCTGGAGGAAGCACCTTCCTCAGGGGCTGTGACTGCTCTGGCAAATCCCCTCAGCAGTGTGTGATCGCCATCTAGTGGAGACACGAGTAACTGAGCGAGTAAACAAGTGAATGACTGTGTGACTGAACGAATGTGAGTGAATGAGTGAATGATGAGTGGATGAGTGAAGAACACTCCAATTTTTGCTGACCAATCAGACAAGATCATGCTAATAATGGAGAGTATTACATCACCATTCATCAGGAAGCTGAATCGGTATCTAGGAACTGTACCTGAAGCCCACATCGGTGTGGAGGGCCATATCCCAGAATTCCCTGCTCTGACGCTCGGGGCTCATGGGATTGTGGCAGACCAGGAACACGGCTTTATCCTGGACCCCGTGGAGCATGTCGACCGAGCGGTAATTCTCACAGGCGTTCTGTAAGACCTGGACCCAGGAAACACGCATCATGCACCCTGGAGAAGGCAACTATCAGACACAGCTGTGCTGTTTGAGGGAGGGGCGCCCACTGTCCCGCGTCCTGAAAGCTTTCCAGGTTTTGGGGGACAGAACAAGGAGGGGGGGGCAGTCCTCTCTACCCTTCCCTGCTGACATCACAATGCCTAAATACCCATCCCACACATTCATTGCTAATGACCATTCATAAATCTGTCCCTTCAGTATTAATGAGAATTCATAAACACCCCTCCCACACGGTCAGTGCTGAAGAGTATCCATGGTAACGAGGAAGTGTCAGAATGTAATGACCTGGGGGAAAACACTGGGATCGTGGTGCTCTGCAAACTGCCAGTCTCTCAGGGATCGAACCCGGGTTCCCCGGATATCTGCCATCTCCACCCTGCTGGACCACTTCACTGCACCTCCATCCTCCTGTGGGACAGACACCGGAATCAGCGCACACAACAAATATGACAGCACACAACACACATGTCCGTGTGTGTCACCTGCGTCAGTAAAGATAACTACAAATATGCACAAAACGCTCCATTTCAAACAAACAGGAGCCGGTCACACAACTACTGCACTATGGAAACTCCAACATGAAATCAGAACTACCACAAGAATCATTTCTTGAGCAAGTAAGCAATTTTTTTGCATTACGACTAAATAAAATAGGCCAATAAAAATGTATTTAAAAACATACATGCTTGCTTGCTCATGATTTATTATCATTATGGTTTCTGGTAATGGTGGTTATGATTTTTAATCACTGTTGTGCTTCATAGTTACAGTCATGGTTTGTAATTATGATTGCACTTTGTGGATGCAGTTATGGTTTACAGTTATGGAGTTATAGTTATTGTTCTCAGTGTGATAAGGGCTTGTAAGAGAGGCAAAGATTTACCTTGCTTAATTTTGATCCTGTAGGGTCATATCTACATTCCAAATCTAAAGACAGAAATACAAGCAGCCCTTGTTAAAATATCCAGTGTCTCTAACACACATACTCAGACAAGAGGGACTCAGAGAATAGGGACAAATAAGGTTCATTCATCCATTCACCTGTGTAGATTGACAGTGCCATGTGACTGATCTTAACCAATCAAATCCACTATGCTTTCAAAAGAGAAAAAAAATGTGGTGATTGGCTCAGGTCAGACAGTCACTGCATTATATCACATTATATTATTTTGGATTGATAGCTTTACATTTATATTGCATCCATTTAGCAAATTATCATATTGACAGCATGCATTCAATACATTCATAAGAGCAGCATAGCTCCACCCACTAAATGCTGTGAAGCCTGATTGGTGAACGCACCTCTATTGGCATGTTCCTCGGTGCTCTGAGCAGCCCGCGTGCGGATCTGCCGTATGAAGGAGGCGGGGTCATTCCAGGGAATTATGGGTGGAGGCTGTGGCCCCACCCCCATTCCCAGGCCCCGCCCCTCCTCCTGGGTCAGGTGCATGCTCTCAAACACAAACTGCCAGAAGGCCCACTCCACCTCGGCCCAGCTCAGCGACTCTGCAGGGACACACGCATACCCAGAAAACCCCGTCACACGCACCCCAAAGATGATTGGCAGTAGATTTGGCAGTGTTGCTTAGTGATTGGCGGTGTGGTGTAGTGATTGGGGGTGTGGCGTAGTGATTGGGGGTGTGGTGTAGTGATTGGGGGTGTGGTTAGTGATGGGTTGGCGTAGTGATTGGGGGTGTGGCTAGTGATTGGGGGTGTGGTGTAGTGATTGGGGGTGTGGTGTAGTGATTGGGGGTGTGGCTAGTGATTGGGGGTGTGGCGTAGTGATTGGGGGTGTGGTGTAGTGATTGGGGGTGTGGCGTAGTGATTGGGGGTGTGGTGTAGTGATTGGGGGTGTGGTGTAGTTTGATTGGTGTGGTGTGGCGTAGTGATTGGGGGTGTGGTGTAGTGATTGGGGGTGTGCGTAGTGATTGGGGTGTGGTGTAGTGATTGGGGGTGTGGCGTAGTGATTGGGGGTGTGGTGTAGTGATTGGGGGTGTGGTGTAGTGATTGGGGGTGTGGCGTAGTGATTGGGGGTGTGGTGTAGTGATTGGGGGTGTGGTGTAGTGATTGGGGTGTGGCGTAGTGATTGGGGTGTGGTAGGTGATTGGGGGTGTGGTGTAGTGATTGGCGGTGTGGCATAGGGATTGGCGGTCCCCGCTCACCGTCGGTGCAGAAGTGCAGCAGCTCCTGCGCTCTGGCCAGGCGCCTGGTCTCACTCTGCGGCGGGGTGCAACGCAGCGACCGCCACAATGGACTGCCGCGCAACATCTCCACCTCCACCTGCACAGGGTCCGGCCCACAATGCACCTGCAAGCACACAGTCAATCCCACAATGCACCTGCAAGCACACAGTCAATCCCACAACGCACCTGCAAGCACAGTCAATTCAACAATGCACCTGCAAGCATACATTAAATCCCACCCACAATGCACCTGCAAGCACACAGTCAATCCCACAATGCACCTGCAAGCACAGTCAATCCCACAATGCACCTGCAAGCACACATTCAATCCCACAATGCACCTGCAAGCACACAGTCAATCCCACAATGCACCTGCAAGCACAGTCAATTCGACAATGCACCTGCAAGCATACATTCAATTCCACAATGCACCTGCAAGCGACAATCAAACCCACAATGCACCTGCAAGCACACAGTCAATCCCACAATGCACCTACAACAGAGTCATTCCCACAATGCACCTGCAAGCGGGGAAGTGTAGGGTGTATTTTGCTCACAGATAGCTGCTGTAGCCTCATGCTCCTCTCGTCGTGGCTGTTGAACAGCAGGGGGTGCTGGAGCTCTTTCTTCTGCTGACCACAGTCCTCCACCCCAAAGTCAGCCCGCAATTTCTGCCAGACACCACACAAACACAGTGACACTAATAAAGCAAACACAATAAAATATGCATCAAACACAAAGTACTACGCTAATCTGAATGTAGCTACGCAGCAAACTGTGAGTCTGTGTGACGGACTGTATTGGGATCAGTAAGACAGAGCTCTGGTTGGATGAGCGCACTGGAGGTTTTGGTAACAGGCTGCACTGGGATCTGTGTAGTAGCATCACCTCCTCTTCCTCCTCTGATAGGCCCAGGCTGAGTGCGGCTCTGATCATGTGATCAGCCAAGCTGGGGTCCAGCCCATGTGCACGGGGCTTCGATCTCACTGCGGATGGAGGCGGAATCTGCTCCTGCGTCGCCACCACCTGGAAAGGAGGAGCAACAGCAACATCCTCAGACCTGGGACCAGGGTGCAGTGGGTAGTGTGCAGTATGTCAGTGAGTAATGTGCAGTGTGCAATGTACAGAGGACAGTGTGTAGTGTGCAATATACAACGTGCAGTGTGTCAGTATGCAGTGTGCAGTGATGTCAGAGTGTCACTGTGCAGTATGAAGTGAGGTCAGTAGTAGGACAGTGTGTAGTATACAGTGTGCAGTACGTCAGTGTTTAGTGTGTAGTGTCCAGTATACAGTGTGCAGTGGGGTCAGGGTGTCACTCTGCAGTGTGTAGTATACAGTGTTCAGTGTGTCAGTGTGCAGGGGGCAGTGAGTAGTGTGTAGTGCAGGTGGTGACAGTACCTGCTCTCTCAGGCAGTGCAGGATTAGGGGTACAGACACAGTTTCGGGGGGGAACAGATCCAGCAGGTCCCTGTAGTACCGCATGTCACACTCCAAGGTAACCACAGGCGGTGCCACTGAGAGACGTTGAAGCAAGATTTTGTTGAGGCAAAAACACAGATTGTTTAAGGAGATGGAGTGTTTTTGGCACACAGAGCTGATCTGGGATTACTACCTGCAGGGGACTCTTCTGGGACAGGTTTCCTTTTGGACGCTGAAGTCTGAGGGTCCGGTCTCACATTAGCCTGAGAGAAACACACCCACTCTGTTAGCGCTACAGCGCTAATGCTTACACTGGCCTGAGAGAAACACATCCACTCTGTTAGCGCTACAGTGCTAATGCTTGCACTGGCCTGAGAGAAACACGCTCACTCTGTTAGCGCTACAGCGCTAATGCTTACACTGGCCTGAGGGAAACACACTCACTCTGTTAGCGCTACAGCGCTAATGCTTGCACTGGCCTGAGGGAAACACACTCACTCTGTTAGCGCTACAGTGCTAATGCTTACACTGGCCTGAGGGAAACACACCCACTCTGTTAGCGCTACAGCGCTAATGCTTGCACTGGCCTGAGAGAAACACACCCACTCTGTTAGCGCTACAGCGCTAATGCTTGCACTGGCCTGAGGGAAACACACCCACTCTGTTAGCGCTACAGCGCTAATGCTTACACTGGCCTGAGGGAAACACACCCACTCTGTTAGCGCTACAGCGCTAATGCTTACACTGGCCTGAGGGAAACACACCCACTCTGTTAGCGCTACAGCGCTAATGCTTACACTGGCCTGAGGGAAACACACCCACTCTGTTAGCGCTACAGTGCTAATGCTTACACTGGCCTGAGGGAAACACACCCACTCTGTTAGCGCTACAGTGCTAATGCTTACACTGGCCTGAGAGAAACACACCCACTCTGTTAGCGCTACAGCGCTAATGCTTACACTGGCCTGAGGGAAACACACCCACTCTGTTAGCGCTACAGTGCTAATGCTTACACTGGCCTGAGGGAAACACACCCACTCTGTTAGCGCTACAGTGCTAATGCTTACACTGGCCTGAGAGAAACACACCCACTCTGTTAGCGCTACAGCGCTAATGCTTACACTGGCCTGAGGGAAACACACCCACTCTGTTAGCGCTACAGCGCTAATGCTTGCACTGGCCTGAGAGAAACACACTCACTCTGTTAGCGCTACAGCGCTAATGCTTACACTGGCCTGAGGGAAACACGCTCACTCTGTTAGCGCTACAGTGCTAATGCTTACACTGGCCTGAGGGAAACACACCCACTCTGTTAGCGCTACAGCGCTAATGCTTACACTGGCCTGAGGGAAACACACTCACTCTGTTAGCGCTACAGCGCTAATGCTTGCACCGGCCTGAGAGAAACACGCTCACTCTGTTAGTGCTACAGCGCTAATGCTTACGCTACAGGTCACAGTCACTGTGGCTGGGGCCAGGGCACTGTATCACAGCTGTACCCCAGTTATGAAGCCCCGGAGGCAGCACTGCATTCTGGGAGCCATGCCAGTGAATTAACACCCGAGCATACAGGCCTGAGGCCCTCATTACCAGTACAAACAGCTGGATTGGGGGGAGAAGAAAGGAGAGATAGAAAGAGAAAAGGAGGGGAGAAGAGAAGAGATGGAACTAAAGGGAGGGAAAGAAGGGAGGAAGAGAGGAAGGAGGAAGGGTCCCACCTGGCCAGGGCTGTCCTGGCGGCTTGGCGCGTTGCCCCTGGCAACGGCTATGGTTGGCACCTGGAGCAGCCTGAGGCAGCTGAGGTAGTGCAGGTGCTGTCTCCTCCAATCCAGACAGTCGTAGATGAGGCAGGCCACGCCCTCAAACACACGCATCCCGAAGGTCAGCTGGAGGAAGAGCAGCATGAGGAAGAGCATCAACCCTCAGCCCAATCAGACGTCTCCCACTGCTTAAACTAAACTACCAATCAGACATCTCCCAATCCATAAATTACCAATCAGACATCTCCCACTCCATAAACTACCAATCAGACATCTTCCACTCCATAAACAACCAATCAGACATCTCCCACTCCATAAACTACCAATCAGACATCTCCCACTCCATAAACTACAAATCAGACATCTTTCACTCCACAATCTACCAATCATAAAACATTAATTGAAATCCTGGTTATGCAGAGCAGTGGCTCTTTAAGTGTCCCGTCTCGCTCACTCCTCTCGCTCACAGTAAAACTGAAAGGGGGACTCCTCACCAGGGCCTGGGTGCTGTCAGGGTCGGGACGCTCCTCTGACACGGTGTGCTCTAGCCGGGACACGTCCCACAAACTGGACCGGGGCGGGCCGCTGCTCAGCACCGGGTCCAGGTACTTCCAGAACCGGGCCAACTGGGCCTGCACCCTCACTGAGTCACTCTCTGCAGCTGTGAAAGACCAGACACAACACCTCTCTCTCTGTGAAAGACCAGACACAGCACCTCTCTCTCTGTGAGTGACCAGAATCAGCAGCTCTCTCTCTGTGAGTGACCAGACACAGCACCTCTCTCTCTGTGAAAGGCCAGACACAACACCTCTCTCTCTGTGAAAGACCAGACACAGCACCTCTCTCTCTGTGAAAGACCAGACACAGCACCTCTCTCTCTGTGAGTGACCAGAATCAACAGCTCTCTCTGACAGACCAGAGTCTGTATCTCTCTGTGAGACTCCATTATGTGCACTGCAATAAAGTTTCACTAAACCTCATAATAATCTTCACTAAACAAAGAAAAATGGGCTGAAGGGCCTGTTCTCATCACTATGTTGTGTTATGTTAGTTAAGCTCCAGAGCCACCAGAGGGCAGTGCTGAGGTTACCTTGGTCCTGGGGAGTGGGGGTTCTCTCCACTGCGGGCTCGTTTAGGGGCTCCTGCTGGATCCTGTCCCGGCCGATGCTGCTCGCTGAGCTCACCCTGATGATGTTGGAGACGCGGACGCCCAACAGGTCCAGAGCAGCCACCAGCTGGGGCTGCAGGAAGCCCACCATCAGCACATAGAGCTGGGGCCCATCAACCGGCTCGTCTTCTGCAGTACAGACACACACACAGGCCTGAGACTGCAGTACAGACACACACACGGGGGTAAGAGCTACTGCAGTACAGACACACACACACACACACACACACACAGGGCTTAAACTGCAGTACAGACACACACACGGGGGTAAGAGCTACTGCAGTACAGACACACACACACACAGACAGGGCTTAGACTGCAGTACAGACACACACACGGGGGTAAGAGCTACTGCAGTACAGACACACACACGAGGGTAAGATCTACTGCAGTACAGACACACACAGACAGACATGGCTCAGACTGCAGCACAGACACACAGACACAGACAGGGTTGAGACTGCAGTACAGACACACACATGGGGGTAAGAGCTACTGCAGGACAGACACACACCGACAGACATGGCTCAGACTGCAGTACAGACACACGGACAGACAGGGCTGAGACTGCAGTACAGACACACACACACACACACACACAGGGCTGAGACTGCAGTACAGACACACAGACAGAAAGTCTGTACTGACGCACACACACCAATGCACTTGCTGGTCTCTTCCCCCTCCCCTCTGCGTTTCAGTTTGGTCTCTTTGGCGGGGGCAGGCGGCTCCGACACCTTCTTCCCCTTCTCCCCCTTCCCAGCAGCCTTAGCGGCAGCTCCGCCCTTCTCCTTGGAGGGAGAGCCTGCCCTGCTCTTCCCCTTCCCCTTTTCCTCTGGTGCCTGAGAAAGAAATGGGCCAATCACAGAGCACCTCGCCGACCAATCAAAATAACATTGTGTCAACCAATCACAGTGCACCAGGTTGCATGTTGGTCTTTATGTCACGTGTTGGTCGGAATGTATTTTGTATGTAAGCACCAGTTATTACGCAATGGTCTAAATTTTGCTTTGGAAAAGGACAGGAACTGTTTTCTGTTCATCAGTGTGTTAATTTCGATTGGGCCAGAGGAGCACAGGAGCCCGGGCAGAGTGTTCAGCGCGTGTAACTTCCACACAGGAAGTGCACCAGCAGGACTCCCAGGCCTGTGTACGCACAGCCGGGGCAGAGACAGCACTCACAGTGTCAGCAGCAGCTACGCTACGCTGGTAATAATTAGCGTTAGCGTTAATGCTCTCGTTAATCTGAGGATTTTCCACGTTTTCCCTCACTGCCTTCTGCAAAATAATGAAGCGGCTAAACCAACCCTGGTCCCAGTTTGTTATTTAAACTGACAGGGTAAAATCTAAGGAATTGTATATTTACAAGCTTGTAAAAAAGTTAACAGCTGTTCACTTTGCAGTTAGTTTAGAATCACACGCACGCGCACACACACACGCACACATATACACACACACTCAGTTTGTGTTCGTGGTCCCTATACTTTGATCTCTGGTGTATGGGCCTGACTGAAGGGCCCCCAAAGGCAGCACAACCCACTGTAGACAGGAGGAATAACTGCCAGTCAGATAAGGACTACATTACCCACAATTCCCCCAAACCCACTCACTGCTGCTGGCAGGGCTGCAATATGCACTTATTATGAGGTAAACTTACCTGTAATCTCTTTATCAAAGCCAAATTAATATGTATCATTAGT
Organism: Anguilla rostrata; assembly: GCF_018555375.3. Taxonomy (NCBI): domain Eukaryota; kingdom Metazoa; phylum Chordata; class Actinopteri; order Anguilliformes; family Anguillidae; genus Anguilla; species Anguilla rostrata. Next base: position 72,950,449 of record NC_057935.1, on the reverse strand, counting down.
ATCTATAATAGACCTTAAGTGCTTTTACACGTGTGTGTACACAATGACCCAGTTGAACAAACAGTATTATTCTACTACAAATTTCTCAGAATGTTTTTGCTGTTCCACAGATCCTAAATACTCATCTGGGACTCCAGAGCAAAGGACACATTTGAATCTACACATGAAGCTCAAAGACCCAGCTATTATGGAATTGTTTAAAAACTAGAAATCACTGACTTCAAATAAATTTAAAGGTGAATCTGATCGAAATTGAAACACAGACTGCTTGCATGTGCAGAATTAAATCCAAGTACATTTCCCAAAGTTGTTGAGAAAAAATGACTGTGGAAATTTACATGGAAAATTAAAAAATCTACCATAAATTTCTCCCAGTTGTAACTCTACTCCCAAATTCATTGCTAAGACTCTTTAACCCCAGAAGGTTATTGCTATTTGCAAGGAAACTAACTCTCCAGAGGAAGTTGCCAGGATACATTAACCCTCTGGAGGATGTTGCCAGGATACATTAACCCACTGGAGGATGTTGCCAGGATACACTAACCCTCCGGAGGATGTTGTCAGGATACACTAACCCTCGGGAGGATGTTGCCAGGATACACTAACCCTCGGGAGGATGTTGCCAGGATACACTAACCCTCCGGAGGATGTTGCCAGGATTCACTAACCCTCCGGAGGATGTTGCCAGGATTCACTAACCCTCGGGATGTTTCCAGGATACACTAACCCTCTGGAGGATGTTGCCAGGATACACTAACCCTCGGGATGTTGCCAGGATACACTAACCCTCCGGAGGATGTTGCCAGGATACACTAACCCTCGGGAGGTCATCACAAGCACCCCCAGCCTTACGGAGTCGCTGTGAGGAGCTCTTACCCTCTGCTCTGTCATCCTCCTCTGCAGGTCATTGGCCTTAGCAACCAGGAGCTGGAACTTCACCACTTTTCCCAGGAGATGAGCAGGAAGCTCCTCCCCCGCATCCAGGACCGCCTTCGCAGACTCCAGGACCTTCGAGACACAGTCGGACAATCAGACACAGTCGGACACAGCCAGACACAGTCGGAGATAGACACAGCCGGACAGTCAGAAACAGTCAGACATTACATTACATTACATTACAGGCATTTAGCAGATGCTCTTATCCAGAGCGACTTACACAACTTTTACATTGTATCCATTTATACATTTGGATATATACTGAAGCAATTTCGGTTAAGTACCTTGCTCAAAGGTACAACGGCAGTGTCCTACCCGGGAATCAAACCTGCAACCTTTCGGTTACAAGCCCAGTTCCTTACCCACTGTGCTACACTCCGTCCAGACACAGTCGGACAGTCAGACACAGTCGGACACAGTCAGTCGGACAGTCAGACACAGTCAGACACAGTCGGAACCCAGTCGGACATAGACACAGTCGGACACAGTCGGACATAGACACAATCAGACACTATCAGACACAGTCACCCACTCCACCCCCAGTCCTCACTCTGCATGTTGGCCGCGTGTCCTTTTTCTTGCTCCCTTCATGAAACCCGCCATAAAGACCAAGAGGGCATGAGGCAGGCGGCGGGCCCGGGCTGGCAGGGTTGGCGGGTTTTACGACTTGTTGGCGATGCGTTTTATTGGGACTCTTACACCTGGTGAGCCTTCCTCCCACAGGGACCCTAAGCCCTGCCTCGACTGTGAGCTCTCATTAGGGACCCCTTAATTCCCCCCGCTCTGCGTCACACACCCCAATTTCCCCCGTCCTGGAATGCACACCCCCCCTTCGACCCTCTCAGCATCCCCTCCCCGACACACACCCCCCCCCCCCCCCACCAACTCTCATAAAACAATTTCCTTGTAATATTTCCCTTTTCTGTGTCATTTATAAAGCCAATCATAGAATGCTCATAAGGACCCAAAACAAATTAAGTGTGAATGAAATATTTTTCAAAGACATTTTTGGCTTCCAATCCAACTTGTATTTTGCTGCATATGAGTATGTTTTGAATCTAAAAACAACACAGGACCTGTACTTTACCTCACCATGTTACCAAATGCCCTGTTCTGTCACTGACTGAACTCCATATGCAACGGTACACAAAACGCTTCACAAGAGTTACTGCTGCATGACCTCTACTCCTGCTGAATCGCTCAGGTCAGCAAGAGAGTGCAATAAGTGTTTTGTGAGATACTGGGGTTTTTTTATTGCCACAAACAGCCTCATAGTGAACGTTAGAAACATCAGAGAGAGAAAAAAGGGGTGAAGGTTACTTCATAAAACACGGGGACGTCCTTGGGCTTCTTGGCTTTTGGGTTTCCCAGCTCATGGATCTGTGAACGAGCAGATATGTTATTTACTGCTCACAGAAATGTGCTATTCTCTAAACTGCATCACTACATAATTATCGTTTGCTTTTCTATTATTATTTTTGATATGAAGTAAAACAAAATCTCTCCTTTGGATACAGTCTGATAATTGCGTAATCTGCAAGGATTGCAATTTGTACAACGGTAGGGCCCAATGAAGGTTCTAAATTATTAGGACCTAGGAATACTGCCACGGAATGTCTGTTTTGAGATCGCGCGCAGTACCTTTTCAACCGTGGCATCCCACGTGATCACGGTGAACGACCTGCGCACGGGCAGCTGCACAGCCAGAACGAGGGCTTTGATGTTCTCCTCGTCCTCCGTCCTCGCGCCCACCACAAGAGAAATGTCCGCCTTCCAAGAGTCCTGTAGACACATGACAGGAGTGCCGTACCTCACCCGCACATAAGACACTTTTGGAGTCTTTCTTTTTTTTTTTTTAAAGAAGGCCAATTAAAATATTTTTAACAATAAGAATAAAATGTAGGAAAATGCATTGATTCCATGTGCTTAAAGATCTCCTGTATCGGTAGGACTGGTTTTGCGATTTAAAAATTACAACAGAAAACCGATCATCTGCAAACTGTAAATATTTCAGTCATCAACCAGCGCGGACAACACATTAAAAAAAGTAGTTCGTGTACTATAGCAACACGGCGCAAGGTGTCAGTATTACCTCAATAAAAATTTTCTGAGACTTCACTGAAAAAGTACCTACTGCACACATACAGTGTATCCACGCAGTTTTTATAAATACATGCGTGTTATGTTTATAGCTATATCCTTGTCGTGTCTAAGCAAGTAGTGAATAGTTGGTAACTTTTTTTTATTTGTAACTTTGGGTTACGCAATAACAAATATACTGAACACATACAAACGTTAAAAATACAAGTGTCTGTTCACAATCATTTTTTCACCAGGTTACGTTGTTACCTCTTCGAATTGTGCTGCAGCGAGGCCACTTTCCCAAGTTTTATTTCCACCGGCCGCGGCCGCTCCGGGCGCACTTCCGCTTTTCACTCTCTTTGGTGGCATACTGAACTCGTGTTAGAACACTGTGACTAAATTATTAAATCTGCACGCCAGACATGATTAAGGAGTACAAACGACTGGGAATTATGTAGCGTTTTATGCTGTACTCAAATAGAGCAGAGAATTCCGGAACTAGTCTCCTCGCTGGCCTTCTGTGTGTGTGTGTGTGTGTGCGCGCGCGCGTGTGCTGTCTCGACGCTTTGTCGGTAACCGTTAGCAACCACAGGCGAGAAAGAGAAACACAGGCGCAAGACCCGGCAAACGCGAACGCGCACTTCTGTGGAGACGGAAAGCGCGAGGTGAGGCACGGTGGTCCCAGAACAGGCGGAGAGCAGTAAGCCAAGAGGGGATAGCAGAGAGGGAAAACGAATCAAAGAGGAAAAAAACTGTTCCGCTTGAAATATTCTCTCTCAGGTTCCTCAGAGCTCCAATGTCTCTTTATAGCAATATATTCATTTTTGCTTTACCCGTTTCAAAATGAGTCGCTGCAGCCTTACACACTGTGTTGCAGAGCTATTGCATCTTCTCCACCTGATATGTTTATATTTTTGAGATCTCCAGATGATTTTAGCCCACGCTCAACGTACGGCACCATTCTCAGTGGAGAATTCCTGGTAGTTTAAGATGCTGTAAATGCCTGCAGTTTCATCTCTATCACTTCCAAACGCTGCTCTCAACTTCCGCTGGTCAGTCTGTGCCCTGAAATGCAGCTCCCAAACACTGCTGCTCTCAAACATTGCTGCTCCCAAAACACTGCTGCTCTCAAAACACGGCTGTTCTCAAACACTGCTGCTCTTCAAAAGCTGCTGCTCCGAAACGCTGCTGCTCTCAAACGTAGCTGCCCAAACTGCTCTCAAACGCTGCTGCTCTTCAAATCTCAGTCCGACGCCCTGGAATTGCTCGCTGGCCCTTTGCTCAGACGGCCCATCTGCAGTGCCCGTTATTCTCAGTATCAGCATCCTGCTGTACTCCGGTGCCCTCGGCATGTGCGGGTCTGTAAATCCGGGCCGGCACTTTGCATGCGAGCGTAAAGCATGCTGGGGCCCCCAGCTCCCCCCCCCCAGAGAACACCTGCACAGAGACACCAGAAACCCCCAAATCTCCTCCCGCCCCCACCGGATCAGCACCATCAGCACCTGCTGACTCTCCGCTACACTTCAGTTTGTAACAGACACAAAGGCGTAGCTAAATACGCAGCTCTCACATTATCACGGTTCTGTTCAGTTTCCCGTTTCCTTCTCCGTCCCTTTATGGATCAGCAGTCGTGCTGCGATCTGATTGGATTACCTTCCTGCTGGACTGGGGAAGGTGGCCCTCCAGTGGTCAGTTCCCACGGGCAGTCACTGTCCAGACTCTCAGTCCCCAGGTCAGCTGTGTGTTTCTGCCATTAGCTCCTGCAAACAGAACCGCCAACGCTCCACTGACCTCATATCAGTCCACACACGCACTCACACACACGCATACAGTCACACTCACACACATACCCGCACACACACTCACACACACATACACACACTCATACACGCACGCACGCACGCACGCACACACTCACACTCACACTGGCACTCACAAACACATACACACACTCTCACACACGCACACTCACACACGCACACTCACACACACATACACGCACACACACACATATACACAGGTGGTGAAAAGGGGCTGAGTCCTGAACAGTGAATCAGAGAGCGCTGCTGCCACAGCAGGATTATTCATCCATCATCCCCTCATTCTTTCTCTCTCACCACTACCTTCAGCCCCCCGTCTGCCTCTCTCTGTCCCTCTCTCCCTCTCTCTCCCTTCCCCAGGTTCTCTGTGGCTCTCTCTCTCACCCTGGGCTGCAGTAACGCGGATCTCCTCTGCGTCTCTAATGAAGCCGGTCGTGTGGGCCTGACATGTGGGGACTGAACAGGGCAGATGGCTGCAGATGGGCCACAGTTCCCCCACTCTGACTGTCTGACACATGACAGAGACATGCCAGAGGGGGTCCTCATAAACCACAGCTTTAACACGGCAGAGCTTTAACAGAACACAGGCGTGTGTGTGCGTGTGTGTGTGTGTGTGTGTGTGTGTGTGTGTGCAGCTCCGTACCTGATCTGACTTGTATAACAGACTGTAACTAAAGATGTAAAAAGCAGTAGAGAAGACTACTAGGAGTGTTCATATTTCACATGACACCACTTATCTGTCTGACAGACTGGCTCACTGCTGCATATTTACCGATGCAGTGCAGTTTGAGTAGGCTGCTCCAGAGCATATTAAACTCAGGGTCACACACCCATATTTTTTAACCCCCAAACTACAGAACATAAAAAGCTACAGAGAAAGAGAGAGAAAGAAAAACAGTGAGAGAGAAAGAGAAAGAAAAGGGGGAAAGGGAGAGAAAGAGGCTTGTTGTTCTGTTAAACTTTCAGTGTGAATCACAGCCCTCAGGTCCTCCTTCCATGGGGTGTTGAAGTGGAATTTCGGGGAACTGTTCAGAGTGTCTGCACATGCAGTCTCTGGGACGTGTGATACCTCTCCCAATAAAAATAAAAACTCACTCTCAAGCCGCGATATTTTCCGTTTACCTGGAAACGAAAACAACAGGAGCCCTTTCCTCCTACGAGCCGCACGTCTTCTTCTGGCCCTGCTTGAGGTGATTAAAGAAGACGTTTCATTAGCAGCTAACTGTGGGCTTTCACAGGCCACGCCCCCATTCTCACCCCTTCAGACCTAAGGGCCAATCAGAGGCTCAGATCCGGCACAGTTTCTGTAACTAGTGAAAGCCATCTTCCCTCCATGGCCTGGTCATGCGTAGTGATCTGCAGTGTCTCACTCTGGAAATATGGGCCCCATCGGGCTGGGCCTCCGTCCAGAACAGAGCCACAGCACTTTCTCCCTGGAAAGGGAGATTTGGGGTGGATGTGATGTGGGGTGCTCTGTATGGTTGCAGTTCCTGTGCTGTGTTTACAGTTGAGAGAGTGATTCGGTGACGACCTTGGAGTGGTAATATGTTTCCAATGTGTGACCTTGGGGCTTAGCTTTACTCAGCTGCAGGGGGCGCTAAAGATATCATATCACCCGACTGCAAAACAAGAGCAACAGGTGCAGGAGAGAGAGGGCAGAGAGGGGAGAGAGGGGGGGAGAGACAAAGAGAGAGAGAGGGAGAGAGAGAAAGAGGGGGAGATTCAGAGAGAGAGAGGGGGGAGAAAGAGAGAGGGAGAGAGAGAGCCAGAGAGAGAGGGAGAAGGGAGAGAGGGGGGGTAACAGACTCTGATGGGGGAGCAGTAGCACTGATTTTAGCCAAACGTACTCTACTCTAAAACTGAAATAATATTTCAAAAATCCCAGAAAGAGGACAATCCCTTTAAAGAGCCTTCTCATTGGCTGTTACCATGGCACCAGCTCTGACCCTTTCAGAAACCCTCTGACATCACCCCAGCTGCAAGTCAAAGGTCAGCAGAGCGCCCCCATCACCCCGTGATTATTCCCCAGGGTGAGGCGTGATGTCACAGAACACCTGACAGAATTCATCAGCCAATCACAGCCCGGCTGGTTCAGCGCTACATTACAAAAACAGTGCACATGTTAAGCTGCTTTTATGAGATGTAGGAAAGATAGAGCTGTACTCTAAGCCACCCCCCCTCTACCCCCCTTCCCCCTCAAACATCCTGGCATGTGTAGAGCATGTCATCGCAACACCATGTCCTGCGCCACATAGGACACCCTGTCTAAATTAGCTGTGTCATCGCCTGTAGCTGGCTGTGAATCATAGAGTCGCATGGAGATGAGATGCTTCAGTCCCAAGGAGACTGGGCGGGGAGGGGGGGGATTCAGATCTGTTCAGATCATCAGGCTAATTCTCCAGGTACCCATTTAAAATTATTACCTGGATTCTTTACCTCTGTAAATCTCGTCTCCAACACTCCTCTCTGCTGTACCCCCAAACTCCCCTGCACCTCTAGCCATTACCAACTTGCAGTCCGGAAGGCCAGCCATAGCCTCCAATACCCAACCAGAGCCCCCCATACCCAGCCAGAGCCCCCCATACCCAGCCAGAGCCCCCCATACCCCGCCAGACCCCCATACCCAGCCATTGCCCCCCATACCGAGCACTATGACAATGAGATCTCAATCACTAATCAGGGCACTATGACAATGAGATCTCAATCATAAATCTGAGCATTGATATCGAATAACAAGACCTCAAGCACCATCCAGTGCACATACCTTAGTATCCCTGTCCATTCCAAGCCCTCTAGAGTGAAAAATCTAATTTTAGACCTCGAAGGTCAGCCATTGAAGTTGTGAAGGAACCATGTCTTTGAGCACAGAGAATAGCAGAATAACGCTCGTATCCATGAGGATAGGTGTTTCCACTCAGCGTTATAGTTTTTAAAAAAAACAACAAAATATGAACCACGTTTTCAAGAATAAACGGTAATAGCCCTGAAACCCCACAGACTGATGTAATGGCAAACAGGTAATAGGTGTGAAAAGCTGCCCCAAAGGTTCATGGTCTGAATGAAACTGTTGAAAGGCTCTGAGTGTTGGGGGCTCTCACACTAAAACATTATCTCTATAAGGGACCTCTCGCACTAAAACATTATCTCTATAAGGGACCTCTCGCACTAAAACATTATCTCTATAAGGGACCTCTCGCACTAAAACATTATCTCTATAAGAGTTGCACAAACACTTATAGAGGCTCTCACTAAACATTTCTTATAGGGCTCTCGCATAAACATTATCTCTAAAAGGGAAGCTCACACTAACATATCTATAGGCTCTACCTAAAACATTATCTCTATAAAAGGGCTCTCGCACTAAAACATTATCTCTATAAGGAAGCTCTCACACTAAAACATTATATCTATAAGAGGGCTCTCACACTAAAACATTATCTCTATAAGAGAGCTCTCACACTAAAACATTATCTCTATAAGAGAGCTCTTGCACTAAAACATTATCTATATATCTCTATCTCTCTAGCGCTGAAAACAGTACCTTGATTGAATCAAGCTAAATTATTAAATTAAGAGCTTCTCTTTGGTGAAAGCGGTGTGGCTGGTTCAGGGCTGTTTCGGGCAAGCAGGTGTTTTTCCGATCGGTCTTTATGCCTCCCAGCTGTTCCCCCAGGCCGAGCTCCTGAGAGATGAAGTTTCGCCAGTAAAACTCACCGTCATGGTAGTTATGATAAAACTCCCTTTTTGGATTGGGGGTGGGTGTGTTTTATTTTCGGAGGGGGGGGGTTTGTGTAATGAAATGCTGATTGAGGAAGGTCACATCACAGCAGTTTTGATTATTAGTTGAGAACCGTGTGGATTAAAATAGTAAATTATATGTGCTCCACCCTAAAAAAAAACACAAATATTTGTATGGAAAATTTAAATGACTAAAAATATTTAGATTATCCACAAAAGAAGGCACTCTTCAGAACAGACAACAATCACATCTCACAGCAGTGTCTGGTTATCCATCAAACTTCTGTGTTTTGCTTCAATTTTTGTTTGTGAATTTAGAATATGTTTTCCTCATAAAACATTGAAAAACTGCATTTTTTGGGGAAAAAAAAACATTTAAAATGTTTATTATGATTTGTTTGTGCTTGGCACATGCACAGCTTTTAATAGTCCATTTTATGAATCTCTTGTTAAACATTCTAGAAATGTCAAAGTAGTTTGACAGGCGCATAAATAGAGTCATATATCTACATACACCAAGAAAACATATTTTCATTTTCCCTGTTCATATATTGCATTTGCAACAATCTCAGAGCTTACAGTTCTGTTTGCAGTCTTCATCGTGTCCGTCTGTGTAGAGAAGTCTAACCGGCTCAGACTAAGGCCCATATGAGGAAGACTAGTAAACGTGTGGACGCTGCAGGTTTCTTACAGTCTCAGGTTTAGAGTCTCAGTTTCAGAGACTGTACCCAGGCCCACTGCAGCACAACCATTCCCAGAGGGGTCCTTTTCATTTCAAACAGGCATTATCGCGGCCACCTGTCTAATGGTGAAATACTGCAACACGCCCCCTGTGGCAGAGTCTGGTGTGTTGGGCTCTATTCTGGCTTTGCCAGGTTCAGTATTGCACCAAACAGATTCAGAACCACACCCCCTGGGGCACGCAGGGCGGAGGGGTCGGGGGTAGGAAGGGAGAAGGGAAGGGGGAAGGGTGGGGGGGGGGGGTACACAGTCCTAGTGTTCCTGGTCTCCAATCAGATTTTTAAACAGCACACTTCCATCATTCACTGTATTCATTCTAAACTCGAACCATAAAAAAACATCATTTAAAAAATGTCAGTTTGGTTTGTTGTTCCATGGTGTTGCAGAAACAGCTTCCGCTGTAGAGCTATTTCCCCTCATGTGATTAGAGATTTAGTAGAAGGCAGGGAGGTGGGGGGGGTCTTGTGGGTGGGGGGTCTGTGGGAGGGGCTCTGGTGCAGTGGCAGTATGCAGGGTAGAGGGTGTGAGGGGTCGGGGGGTGGGGGGGCTCGGCACTCACACCATGTGCATGTGGGATGGCGTCCCATACTGCCGCCCATCACTGCTCATCGCCCCCTGCTGGCCAGCGCCGGTACCGCCACCGCTCCTGTGTGTGGCCGCGTCCATCCCCCGGGGCAGGTACTGGCTCTCAGCGTATCCAGCGCCAGGACCCAGCGGGAGGGGCGGGGCCTGGGGGGCGGAGACTCGGGGGGAGCCAGGGAAAGCGTAGCCGTACAGGCTGCAGGGACTGTGCAGGGAGAACCCTCCATACGGACCCTGCTGTGCGGGACAGCTAGCGCTGAGCATGTGACCCGCAGGGGAGGGGCCATGGGTGGGGCTGGGGGCGGAGCCGCTGGGGTTAGCCCCACCCCCCGCCTGCATCATGTAATGCAGCTGTGAGGCGGGGTAGGACCCCAGCTGCCCGCCGCAGGCGTCCATTTTACAGCCTGCACTGTTGGTGACGCAGGGCGCCTGCATCGCCGTGGCAACCAGGGAAGAAGTCCTCTGGGGCAGGTAGGAGTTGGGGGGCGGGGCAGTGCCCCCTGTCTGCCGCTGGGCGTAGGACGCATCAGTCAGGCCGCTGTAACCAGGGAGGGCGTGGCCGGGGGCGTGGCTAGGGGCGTGGCCGAGTCTGGGGGCGGGGCCACGGGCACAGGCCGAGTACTCCGATAGGCTCATGCCACACAGAGGGCTCTCCCTGCAGCCGACACCAAAGCCGCCGGGGGAGAGGTGGAAAGTGGGTGGGGAGCAGGAGGGGGGGAGGAGGTGGGCAGGGCCAGCGGGGGAGAGAAGGTGGGCGGGGCCAGCGGGGGAGAGAAGGTGGGCGGGGCCAGAGGGGGACGGCGTTCCTGCGCTAGAGGAGGTGGGGGAGGTGCCAGTGCTCCTGCCTGAAACACAAACACAACAGGATGGATCAGAGAATTGATCTCACTTTCAATCATTAATATCAAGCAAAATATTAACTAATTATAACATACTAATTACACCCACTTCCCAAAATGCTGGAAAATCATTTCTCAGTTATGGACAATTCCATGTCAGTCAGCAGAAGGCCTGAGATTATTATCAAATGTTTTACTATATTTTTAGGGATGACTCATCGCCATGGTGACAACACCGAGCGGACTCAGGCACTGAGCGCCGGGAGGTTTCATGGGAAGGTTTTGGCGCTGGGATGGGAAGCTGAGGCTGTTCTCACGTCAGCCGGGGGCTCGTGTGCAGGCCCGGATTCCAGCGAGACAGCGCAGATTACTCTGACGGTCTCCAGGAGACGGTCTCCAGGCAACGGTCTCCAGGCGACGGGCTCGTTACAGGCGGGGAGAAGTCCCGCTGGAACGGTCTGCGCTTCTCTGGTTCTGTTCCAGATGAGTTCAGTGCTCTCTCTGAATTCGGGAGGGGGGGGGCGGGGGTGCTTGTAACGTCCCCCGCCTCATCCAGACAGAACGAACCGCAATAGTAGCGGGTTTTACACGCACACCCCCTGCAGACACAGTGCTAAGCAGACACTAACGAGACGCTGTGGGGGGGGGGGGTCTGTAGCCCTCTGTCGAGACGCTGCGAGCGGGAGGTCTGTGGCTCTCTAAAGAGATGCTAGGATGGTATTGGACGAGAGGGGTTGGGCTGGGGTGATGATGTCACACTGGAGGGCAGACTAGCCAATAGCCAGCGGCTCACCCTGCTGCTTGGGCGTGCCGGTGAAGTCCTGAAACCCCAGCGTCCGAACCGGAGACCTCCAGAGAGCATAGGTCTCCATCATCACCTCCAAACCCGTCCTGGGGGGGGGGGGGGGGAGAGAGAAAAAGAGAGGGAGACAGAGTGACAGAGAGTGATTTATTGACTTTCTTTAACAGAACTACATCTTTATTGCTTCCATGAATGACGAAATAGTCAGTAGGCCACAGTCCCGTCTCCACAGTTTTCATTTTCAAAATGAGTTTTGCACTATATAGCAGACTTTCCCATGAAGATATCATTTTTCAATGTGCAAGAAAAACCTGGCATTATCATTCGTGATTGACTTTGTGAGGTTAAAGGCAAACCACATTCATACTGAGCCTAGCATATTTTCTGCGGTTTACAACTAAAAGTCATTTACAGTCTAAAACACATCTTTCCTTTCAAATTAAGGGATAGCACAACTTTCTCATTTTTCAAGACTTCATTAAATGTCAACCTGCAGAAACCTACTGTATAAGATTTTAATTAATCGTTTCCACAGATACATGATAATTCAGCACTACGTCAACCAAGGGGTCCACTAAGGTACCAACACAGTCAAAACCACTGATCTCAGAACAGTCTTAATCACTGATCTCAGAACAGTCTTAATCACTGATCTCAGAACAGTCAAAATCACTGATCTCAAAACAGTCTTAATTACTGATCTCAGAACAGCCCCAGCTCCACAACACTGATCTCAGTAAAGTTTTCTTTCCATTAGTCTCGTGAGAACAGAAACCTTTTTTTTTCGTTTTGGTGGGAATGGGTTAAGGGTGATTCCAACAGGATTAATCTCTGTCGAAGGACAATTTTGCCTAATCCAAAAATGTTTTACTCCATAAGACTCAATAAGATTCTAGTGGCTTCCCCAGTAATACCCTGTCCTTTCACATCCTCTTTTCTCTGCACAGGTTTAACATTTATTGAGACACTAACTTCCACCATAAAACACAAACCAAAATGCCATACGAAGGACAGACTGCATTCACAATTGAGCTTCGCAGCTGAGTTTGTATTTATGACTGCCTGTGTTGAAGAACACTTTTTACTGAATAAGGAACAACAGACTCTACAAGCAGATGGACCAAAGAGTGTGAGTATCATATGAGCTCCTGTTTGTTGTCATGGAAATAATTTAAGATGTTTTCAAGTTTACCCACTGAAATATTTGCACCAGCCATTATAAATGTAAGAAACAGCCAGTTAAAGTTAAAGAGGTAAGACTCAGAGGCTGCTGGTAGAGGAGCAGGGGGGGAAGTTAAAGAAGTAAGACTCAGAGGCTGCTGGTAGAGGAGCAGGGGGGGAAGTTAAAGGTAAGACTCAGAGCGTGGTAGACGAGCAGGGGGGGAGTTAAAGAGGTAAAACTCAGAGGCTGCTGGTAGACGAGCAGGGGGGGGGGTCCCACCTGTTTCTTGCAGAGTCTCGGAAACCTTTGGCAAACGGGTTTCGGTCAATTTTTAGCCGTGTGATCTGCAGGTAAAAACATTAATGAAGCACAACAGAGCACATTTTGACATTTTGGCATGTTATCCTTGTTCTGGCACATTTTAAAAACATGACACACAGATTCTGAGATGAACTGCCGGACGCACAGTGCTAATCGATCAGGCACACTGAACTGCACTCTCTACAGAGCCACTTGTGATTGGATAGTGCTGAGCACTGAGAGACTTCTGATTGGATAGTACTGTATCCTGTGATGCTCATGATTATAAACTGTGCGCAGCGAAGGACTGTTGATTGGAAAGCGGTGTTCATTGAGACTCCTGATTGGACGGTGCGGCCGGGACACACGGACCTGCTGGTTCTGGTAGGCGGTGACGGTGGTGAAGGCGGTCTCTGGGAAGGTGAAGGAGCACACGCCCCGACCGGCTGGAACCGGTTCAGTGGGAGAGAGCTGGCCGCTGCAGTCCTTCCTGATCACGTGCACGCGGGGAAGGTACTTATGCATGGAGTGCAGGATGATCTGAGACCAGAAAACACACATTACACACTGTGTGTGTGTGAGTGTGTGTGTGTGTGTGTGTGTGAGAGAGTGTGTGTATGTGTGCATGTGTGTGGGTGTGTGTGTGAGAGAGTGTGTGTGTGTGTGTGTGTGTGAGTGTGTGAGTGTGTGTGTGAGAGTGTGTGTGTGTGAGTGTGTGTGTGTGTGTGTGTGTGTGTGTGTGAGTGTGAGAGTGAGTGTGTGTGTGAGTGTGTGTGTGAGTGTGTGTGAGTGTGTGTGTGAGAATGTGTGTGTGTGTGTGTGTGTATGTGTCAGAGAGAGAGAGTGTGTGTGTGTGTGACAGAGACAGAGTGCATGTGTGTGTGTGTGTATGTGAGAGAGTGTGTGTGTGTGAGTGTGTGTGTGAGGTGTGTGTGTGTGTAACAGAGAGAGAGAGAGAGTGTGTGTGTCTCTGTCTGTCTGTGTGCGTGTGTGTGCCCACGTGTGTCTACATCTCTGGGCAGAGAGCACCCTGTTCATCTCTGAGCAAATGGAGGCTGTGTGGTTTACACAGAGCAAAGCTGCCTGCTGCTGCTCACGCTCCTCTCGCCACTCTGCGTGTGTGCAGGTGTGTGCAGGTGTGCAGGTGACAGGTGTGTGCAGGTGTGTGCAGGTGTGTGCAGTTACGGAGGCAGGCTCACGTGTCCCTGGTCATCCAGCTCGTTGTTGGTGAGCTTCAGCTTGTCGAAGCTGACCACCTGCCGGGTCCAGGAGTCCCCAGAGGCCAGTGAGTCGGGGTGCAGGTACACGCGTGGGGGGGCGGGGGAGTCGGCATTACCCGCCACCGTCCATTTAGAGCTGTGATACACATACCTGAGGAAGAACCCCAAAAACACGGGGTGAACCCCAAAAACTCACGCACACACGTGTACACACACACTCACACTCACGCATACGCGTGCACACACACACACACACTCACACTCACACTCACACTCACACTCACACTCACACTCACACTCACACTCACACTCACACTCTAAGGAGCAGCTCCTGACCATAGCTGCTAGCTACAAGAGGTGCCAGCTCTTATGGCCGCTAAACATAGGATGGCTCGACACTCTGGTGCTCCGGTTGATGGCCAATGGCGGGGCCTGATGCTAGGGACGTGGGCGGGGCCTGTTGCTCTGGCCAATGGCGGGGCCTGATGCTAGGGACGTGGGCGGGGCCTGTTGCTCTGGCCAATGGCAGGGCCTGTTGCTCTGGCCAATGGCGGGGCCTGATGCTAGGGACGTGGGCGGGGCCTGTTGCTCTGGCCAATGGCGGGGCCTGTTGCTAGGGACATGGGCGTGGCCTGATGCTGTGGCCAATGGCGGGGCCTGATGCTAGGGAAGTGGGTGGGGCCTGTTGCTCTGGCCAATGGCGGGGCCTGTTGCTAGGGACGTGGGCGGGGCCTGATGCTGTGGCCAATGGCAGGGCCTGATGCTAGGGAAGTGGGTGGGGCCTGTTGCTCTGGCCAATGGCGGGGCCTGATGCTAGGGACGTGGGTGGGGCCTGTTGCTCTGGCCAATGGCAGGGCCTGACTCTAGGGACGCTGGCCAGAAAAAGGGTGGCAGCGCTTGGACAGCTGTTTGTCTTCAGCTCTGGCTGTGGATTTTGGGGGAACGCACTATTCCTCACACGAGATTCCTCTTCGGGCCAGAGAAGCGCAGAGACCGCTCTGATTCAGGACCCTGGGTGCGACTCACCATCGTTAAATAACCCCCCCACCCCCCAGGCCCTGTCCCCCGCCCCGCCCCTCCCCTCCCCTCCCCTACCCTGCCCCTTGCCACCTGCCCTGCCCTGCCCTGCCCCTGCCCCTCCCCTCCTGTAGTTTCCTGTTTGGAGCGCTCTATAGGATTAGGGGTGTGCAGCAGGGAACGTGTTAAACAGAGAGGGGCCTGGGTCTGAGCAGAGCTGAAGATCTGACCCCTCCCCTTCATCTCCAATAAACCCGCCATCTGGCTCCAGCACAGCCAATAAAGGCACAGCTTTATGTGACACATACTGGGGAAGATGAGAGAACCCCCCTAGCCCCCACACACACACACACACACACCACCCATAATCCCACTCACTCCCATCCCATTCCCCACCCTCCACAAAATCTACAGCACCCCCCAGTACACACTCACACACACACTCATTTGCATGGGCTCACACACACCCCTGCACACACGCGGTCACACACACACCAGTGCATACACACGCACACACACCTCCGCATGCACACACACACCCCTGCATACTGCATACACACGCTCACACACACACACACACACACACGCTCACACACACACACACACACTGTGAGTAATATTAAGCACTAGTGTGTGTATTGCAAGCGGCATGTCCCTGTTTTAAAACAGCTTTGGGACATCTGGACAGAATAACTCCGCATCTCCACCGTTGTGCTTGTGAGCAAAGGCCTGAACACCAGCGAGCGTTACCACGGTTACCACAGGCAGCAGAGGAGGAGCAGAGCGGAGAAACGAGCTTCGGCCTGGACTGAGTAATGGATCATTTCACATCTTCTTTCAGCCTGCTTTTCATTTCACACACGGTCACAAGCAGAAATAAACTCACACAACTCCTCGTTTGATCAGTAAATAATCCCACATTTCCACAAAGAGGCTGCAAAAAGTCTGAAATAAAAAACACACACATTCCACACTGGGCAGACCCAGTGCCTGCAATGGCTTGTGGGATATTTACTCAAGAATAATCTATTTGATTTCACAAGCATATTTCTTTTTTTAAAGACTTTCGTAACTTGTGGTACTTATAAAGTATTTCTCAATAAAATGAGTCGCTCTCTATTTCTCTCTCTCTGCAAAAATAAAATCCTTCAGAATCGTTATCTATAAAATTAGATACTTTTGACATGAAGACCCACAAACTTCTTTCCTCCCTAATTTAAACTGAAGTGATGCTACAATAAGAATTCATTTAAGGCACAGCAGACTTCCAAGCCTCTTGGTAACTTGGTAACCCACAGCAACGCCCCACTCACAGACAGGACCCAGACAGCTCAATTAAGAAATGACCCTTCAGAAGGATACACAACACAACTGCCTCCATCATCTCCATAGCTACTGAATCACTGCCTCTGTCATCTCCATAGTTACTGAATCACTGCCTCTGTCATCTCCATAGTTACTGAATCACTGCCACCGTCATCTCCATAGTTACTGAATCACTGCCTCTGTCTTCTCCATAGTTACTGAATCACTGCCTCTGTCATCTGCATAGTTACTGAATCACTGCCTCTGTCATCTCCATAGATACTGAATCACTGCCACCGTCATCTCCATAGTTACTGAATCACTGCCTCTGTCTTCTCCATAGTTACTGAATCACTGCCTCCATCACCTCCATAGTTACAAAATCACTGCCTCCATGATTCCACAGTAAATCAGTGTGTATCTCTAAGTGTATCTCTAAGTGGTGATGAGTATATATCTGTATCTCTTACTGGTAATTAATATGTACCTGTAGCTCTTATTGGAGAGGAGTATATACCTGTATCTCTCAGTGATAAAGTGTATATACCTGTATCTCTTATTGTCCACAGGTACAATGTCCATGGCGATGTAATACTGCTGATGGGGGTCCAGGCCCATGACTTTCACTCTCACTGCAGGAAACATCCTCCTGGAAGAGAGAGAGAGAGAGAGAGAGAGAGAGCGCCAGAGACAGAAAGAGGGGGAGAGAGAAAGAGCGAAAAAGAGAAAGAGAGGGGAGAGAGAGCGAGAGAGAGAGGGGGGAGAAAGAGAGCAAGAGTGATAAATTTAAATTATTTTATCCGCAGCAGTTTGAAAGTTCACTGGAATTTATTTTACTTTCTTATATTTTTGCATGGATACCCGTTTTCAGTAAAATGTGATTTTGCACACACACACACACACACACACACACACACACACATATATATATATATATATATTTTAGTGGTTTGTATTTTACAGGCTCAGTTATGAATGAAAGGATGTGGGGCCCTTCCTTAACTGTGAGCAGCTCATTTTACTGAGTATTAGATTTGACTTGCGCAACATTTTCCATTTTCCAAAAGAGAACTGATGCTTATATCATGTTAAACAAAGCCCTAGTCATTACACTAATGCACTAAAGGAAGAGGATAAGCAATACACACTTTTGAAATTTATATGGTCCTTAAACACGCTACACTCTCCACATAGCAAATGCGCGGGAAATTAAAGAATGCCGCGTTTTCGTAATGTGGACGAGGCGAGATACTGTTAGCTCAGCGCACGAGTTGACCAAGAATCCCGCCCGTCCTCCTGACAATCTGGAGTCAAAACGTTCTTGGCAATTTCAGAAATCCGACACCAGGTAGGGAACTAAGGTAAATGGTTAATAATCCGGGCATATTAAAGCGTCAGACAAAATGCAGAACGACATATTAAGTTAATCCCTAATTTTACACTTCAAAATGCTCGCCTTTTCGTTTATGTAAGTGCCGTACATTTTATTATTTTTATGACGAGAGAATCAGTTACTTTTCCTCCCTTTGAAATGGAAAGGGTTATTATTAACAGAAACATGAAATAAGCCAGGTACCAGGTACGATATGGAACATGGCGAATGTAATTGCATTTTAAAGGGCGTTTCCAAACGTAAATTTAATTCTAAAA
Organism: Anguilla rostrata; assembly: GCF_018555375.3. NCBI lineage: Eukaryota > Metazoa > Chordata > Actinopteri > Anguilliformes > Anguillidae > Anguilla > Anguilla rostrata. The sequence continues at coordinate 72,932,255 of NC_057935.1, read as the reverse complement.
GCCACAGCGAAATTTGCGAGTAGCCTGTATTTCCGGTTAATGTGAATCTCTAGTACAATTCTGCCATTAGTGTGGAGTGTAGTTATATTTCTTTTTAGTCTCGAGTCTTTTGAAGGATATTGGTAACATTCCAGAAAACAACACTGATTTAAAATCACTTATTGAACAACATCAATAATAATAATAATACAAAAAAGGTCTGCACATGTGTCATGAATCCCATATCGGGTTTCTGTAGAAAATTTTTTAAGAACAACAGTAAGAATAATTTGGAAACTTTTGTGATTGAGGCCCATTGTTTGTTCAGGACAATTGAAATTTTAATAATATTACAATGCACATTTGAAGCCTACAAGTTTAAAATGTGACCACTACTTTGCCTGTTTTATATATTAGCTTAAGAATACATTATTTGTCTTGAAATGGCTATGTTAGCAATTGCAATTAACTAAAATTTGAAATTCAACGAATACGTGGTAGATCAGCTGCTAATATAGCCGTACTCTTTTAACTGTGTAAAGTGATACAGTTACGTTTACATGAGACACAAAATGTTGACGGAAAAATAAATAAATAAAAACACAGCCCGTGTTTCCAGGAAGGCGTGGCTATAAAATCTATAAAATAGGACTGAAATACATTCAAAGACACGTATACATTTTTCATTGAACTTATAGCATAATAACAATTATGATGGTCTGTAGCTATTGAATCAACATTTACCAATAACTTGAACATGCAAACGCAAGCCTAGCACTGTTTTTTGCGCACTTGGGTTTGGTGAGCTAGTTTTAGCAATTATTCAACTAGACAAGCTGTATGTCCATGTGTGAAGAAAAAAAGTTTTTAATTGTCAGTCAAAGTAAAGGACAAATACTGGCTGAATCCCAGTGACGTGATGATTCACTTAAAATAACCTGCGCTGGTTTATGTATCGTGAGTTTATAAATACAGCTGTTTTAATAAGCCCCAGAGAATCAAGTAACATAACATTTATCGTCGGGATTCTCGAAGTCCTTTAATTAGGCCTACGTTTTAAATAGTTTATAGTTTGGAGAAAGTCATAACCTTGACGGTTTTACTGTATGTAAAAGTTACAGAGTAGTCAATCAAAAGAACGGCCATACCAAGTTCAAAGTCGCAAGGAATGCAGAACTAATCCAGCAAACCTCGTTTTTATATCGATATGATCATAAAATTATAAATGCCTGAGGAAATACCAGGCTATCCTGGAGCGAGAAGGAGAAAGGGAAATGTGTAGGTTAAGTTATATGGCCGGTTTGTTACAGGCTATAACTACTGCCCCCAAAGAGCAAGAAAACCAAAAACACATTTCAACGCAATTGATTAGAAACAGCAGATTGGCGCGCTCTCCCAGACGGGTAATCCCGAAAAGCCTCACGCGTCAGGTAGGGTCAGTGATTACAGAGGAGGCTCGCGCCTTCCCGAACCCCGTTGCCCTCGTGTGCAGCACATTAACAGCACAAACAATAACGCGGGAAATCGCTCTTGTATTGCTTGCAGGGATTGGCTGAGTACTTCATAAACATCTGCTGATCACAGAAACTGCAAAACAGCTGCATCTATTTAGACTGTAGGCTAAACGTAGAGGCGCATATAGCTGGTTTAATTATCTAGTCTCCTCTACACTGTGGCATTGTTTATTAAAGTGTGTTATCTTTGAATGTTATTTATTCACAATATTTCGTGAGTAGCAGGATTAAATAACTAACAAAATATTTATTAAAAGTTTCTGAATTATGCCTACTTGCGGGTGGTTTGCATGGCTCGCACTGGGGAAGGAGGAGGTCAGTCACCTGCCCGCTTTGGTGATGATCATCTCCGTGCCGATGTCATGGAAACGCTTCCAAAGGTCGGCGCACTGCAGCACCATTCGGATGCCGTCCATAGAGGAGGGAGGCGAGGGGGCGCAACACAGGTCTGCCGGGGAGCCGAAGGAGCAGGACGTCCCGTCCGCCAGTCCCTCGCAGTCCGAGGTCGGGCTCGCCTCAGAATCTATCCGGACGCAGTGTGCTGTTTATCTCAAACTGCAGAACTAGTTTTCATTAATCTGATAACATGGTACACGCTTATACTGCTACACGGTAAAATTAAAGTGAAATCAACTAATGGAAAACATTCTACTGCGAGAAAGCGCATTTGATCTGTGTTGGACTTCACACAACGTTGCATTACCGCCGAACATGTAGCTACTGTGTCTTACTGCAACACTGCGGTTCAGTAATGAGCTCTTTATCTTAAATTGACTGCATTTATCTTACTTCCCGGGGTTCTGGGAATTCCCTTTTAAAAAATTTGCATACAGACAAAATTTTTGTCTTGCACCATTCAAAATGATTTAATATCGTGCCACTTACGCGCGTAATGCTGTTTGTGCCGTGAACATACGGACATGGGCAGGCACGATTTTTGATACTTAAAAACATGTTTTTTTGAAAGTATAATAATAATTATATATTAATAATATAAAAACTAAAAATAAAGATTATTATAATAGGTACACGTACATTTGTTATTAAATTCTGTGATCACTTTATTGCGCGATAAGTAGGCTTGGTGTCCCTGTATTGTGCAGTTTCGTAAATAAGGCAATTGGAAAAACAGCAAAGGTTAGGGTTAGGGTTAGGGTTAGGGTTAGGTTATTACTGTTACCCGCAGTGTGGTGGCAGCGCGGCGTTTATCGGTCAACTCTGACGGCCTCCGTGTTTAGCGGGCCAGGTGCGCGAATGTTCTCCAGACTGGAGTTACACCATGGACAGGAAATCTGAACTCGAGCTTTTACGACACAAATAAAGGCCCTTCACATTAGTCTGCGCATAAAATATACTGCGTCCTGTAAACGTCGCTTCAGGAAGGAAAGGCACATTAAGACAGAGCAGAACCATTTTAGTTTAATAAAAGTGTACAGTTCCAGCACTCATTCATATAGAAAAAAAAATCTGATCAGGCTTTTAGGATGAAATCTTCTTAAATCAACTTAGAAAAATATGGTGAGTATTGTTCCAGCGAGGAAATTAAAAATGGAAGTCTATGTTGTGTAAACATGCTGTGTAAACATTATTATCATTATTATTATTTCTACTACTACTATTTAATAGTACAAATAGTAATTTTATTATGCAGAAGCACCTTGGTTAAATACTGGTAAACACATATGGCAACGGGTGTACACAAGCCATACCTGTACGCACCCACATCATTTGTGCATCACTCATATCATGCAGCCTACATTATGAATTCTACTCGGGACATTATACCGCTCACATCCTGTACCCGGGATTTAAAATGCAGCTCTGCGCTATGACGCCAGGCCGACACAGGGAGGTAACTGTAAACACGGCTATTTTTTTATTATTTTTAATTAAATGCAATTAGATGCACTACAGTTCTCACACAAACTAACTGTTATATTCATCTCGGCAGGGGTGTAAAGGGCCAGCCTGTATAAATACGGATTTGGCAGAATAATGCTCAGGATCTTAATAAAGCTCTTGAGTTCATAGACATCACAGCACCAACCAACATGTACTATTCATGGGAAGACACAAAGCACTTCACTGACACCAGCTGAATAAGAAACACAAGTGTATATTATGTGAGAGAGAGAGAGAGAACCCTACCTGAGACCCAACTCTTACTAATCCTCCTTGGAGAGGAACGGTGCTGTACGCACTACAGACACCTGCCACAGCCAGAGGGACAGCAGTGACCCCCCAACCCCCACCAATTAATATATGCACATATGTATATCATATATTAATGTATGTATGTGCTGTATGTATTGTAGGTACCTGTCCTAAATGCATGTATAATGAGCAATGTGCAATTGTGCTGTCCTATTGTGTGTTATTATGTATACTGTCTTCGTACAGCAAGCACCAGATGTGTCTAAAACAAATTTATTTCAGGACAATAAAGTCTATCTTATCTTATATACACTATATATGTATGTGTTATTTATATATGTCTTTATTTATATCATGTATATTTGCATAATTTATTCACAGTATAATAATTGTGTATTATGACATAAAATACATAAAATATATTATTGTATTTTAATCTTCATATTTACGGTTATATTTGATTGATTATTGCTCTTTGGCAATACGTATTTCAAAATATGTCACACCAATAAAGCATTTGAAATTTGAGAGAGAGAGAGAGTTCATCTATTTCTTCCTTTCTGTGAAAATGTGGTGAGCTTTTCAATTAAATAAATAAATCCGTTATCATAGCCCAGTACAGTAGAACTTCTGGCCTGTTAAAATGGCATCAGTAACAGCTCGGTCTCTACCTCCAGGCTTTTCCCCACCCGCGGGCCCAGAGTAGCGCTTTCACCTGGCTGTAAGAAGCGCGCGAGGGCGCACGAGAAAGAAGCGGCGCTACAGCCACACCCAGCGCCTCACTGGATCTCCTCAGGATTAATTCTGCCGATGCCGCCGGTTTGAACGGAATTAATCCGGTATATTAGCTAGGCGCGTGAGTAATGTCCTCTGACCACAGCACCCAACCTCTTCATTCGCAGTCCCCGCGCAGAGAAAAAGATACGTGAGGTCAGCCAGCCTCACTCAGTCTCAAACTGCACATATTTCAGCACGGGATGTTTTCTCCGGCTCTGGGTTGGTTCAGGTGAACAATTCACAGGCGGATTTGTATTTGCGTTTGTTCTTTAGCGTTCGGTCAATTTCAAACATGTGAACGTTTTTTTTTTAAAAAAAAAAAAAAAAGCAATTTACCAGAAAACGGTGTTAGAACATTACATAATAATTACATTTTTATTATACATGTTTTATTATATTTGGAATAAACCAAAATGTAATGTAATGTAGCTGAATTTAGTCAACTGTAGGCTTATATATAAATACGGATTTTAAACGTGAATATGATTAGATATTAGAGCACATATTTATCGATAGCTAAAGTAAGTAAAAGTTTATGTCTGAGAATTACATATTGAGAAAAACAATGTAAGCTGATAGTGAATGTTAAAAAACTTAAACAAGTTGGCTACGAATTCACAAAAATATGCCTGTTGCATTTTTAAGACATTTAGATTTTATTGTGCCTTTAAATTCGATGATAAAAAGTGATCATCAGAAGAACAAGGAGCCATACAATGCAGCTCGATGGAATATTTTATCCAATTATATCTACATTTATGTATTTTCAAATCAAATCTTAGGTTTTTTTCTGAGAATAGTGTCTGATGAAAACCACATAGCCCCAAAAGCGTGCAAATGCACGGAAGATGAAAGAAAGGTGAATTAGGATCAGGTGTTAAAGAGATGTTTCTGAATTATCAACTCGTCGCAAATCTGGTTAATCTCCGTAAAAGCTCTGGTATCAATATAAATATATACAATTCATTTAATCGGTTTTATTTTATTCATTTTATCTTTTAAAAACATTTTTAATCAGCGGGTTTCTGGAGTAGCCAATTTGAAATTATGGCCTAAACCTTCAAAAATGATCTGTAGACTCCGATCACATGACTTTTCAACCTGCTTACAGGCTCGCGCAGGACTGAAGCTGCGCGTGCCGTGGGGAGCCAGCGCGGCTACTTTTCCGAAGTTCACTTCCCCTCCAGTCCAGCGCTTGGGCCCTTTCAATCAACTCCACACTCTAAAATAGACAGGCCGCTGTCTGGGGAACATTAATCCGAAGTTGACTGGTTGGCCCTTTCTTCCGTGTTGACATCCGAGGTCTGTCTGTAGTACGAACACAGGTAACACAACCCCCATTGTTTGAGAAAGATCTTTAGTACCAAGCTTCACGCGTTCCAGACTGCAGGTTTAGGTCAACTTTTTTTTTTTGTAGATCCCTGCTAGCAGTCCTTGCTACTTCTTATGTGTTTCGATCTTGCATTATCCTACAGGCCGATGTCTTTTTTGTCTACAGATTAAACCTATAGGAATTTTACCTATTTTTAAACCAATGTTTATATAATTTTAAAAAGAATATTTATCTATATCTATTAATTTATTTATCAATTCGCCTTTAAACAATATGAGACTTATGCTTGCAGTTTATATTCTTACTGCGACGCGTAATTTTGCACTGTGGAAAAATAAGAATAAGTTAACGCAGACTAGTCTTTCCGTTTAATAAAACTAACTGTAGGTCCTTAGAATGAGCAGAATTAAGTAGGCTACCCTTTGAAAGAAAAGGCTTATTGGAGAAAGGGAAAAGTGGTTGGGTTGAACATTTTAATTAACTGGGCCCGTCCTTGCTTGCATAGTTTTTACATTAGCAGGCGATATTTATATATTTTTTTGGTCGATAACGAGTTAGCTCATTTTCCTGTCCGTTAAACTTAATTATTATCTTCATGTGGACGTGGCTACAGTTTCGTCTGTCCCTGTATATCTTCAATATGCAACAACACAGAAATCTTTTTGTCAAAAATTTAGAAATAAGAAATTGATGTGTGCGTTAACTGATTATATTAGCTCGACACATTTGCACATTCTGCGCATATACTCTTATCGCTCATTACCTAATCATCTCTACGAAAATAACTGGGTTGTACTTCTACTGAATTACATATTAGTAAATGTGGTTGGCGAAAAAGTTGAGTAATTCGACTGTGAGTTTGCAAAGAAGTGCAGATTTAAATCACGTCATTAATGAATTCACCATAAATCATACTATGTTGCTTAATTAAAATCTATTTCAAACGGATCACCGAGTTCTCCGAGGCGATGATCATTTGTGTAGGCCTTGATATGTTCGGGAATCACAATACCTATATATTACTGGACAACAGAGAAAACCTGCCATCAAATTGAACTGAAACCTTGCACTTGAACAGCGACTGAACATCAAAGAGGCTGAGAGGTGTCCAGATTTAGCAGTCTCTCCGCAATGTTGACATTTGCATCAGGCCCGCTTTTACCAATAGTATTTTTCAATTTTCATTACAGTCAGCAGTTATTGATTTAAAAAACGAGGTTCAATTACAGAAACACATGTTGGAACGCTCATGTATGGAAGACAAATTGTAGGCCTAGTACGATGACATAATCGTATAAAAATATAGGCAGCTAAAACATTTTTTGTTGAAGACGTATTCCATCGAAAAACAAAGCTATTATTTGAATAGCCAGGCGTTATTCGTGGGCCTGTAAAAAGTTATTTTCTACATAAAGTAAATGAATGTTTCCGATTAATATATACAAGAATAAAAAGTTAGTCTGTTTTGCTCAACTTTTCCCACGTGATATAATCCATGTTCCCAACGTCTCGTGAAATTCCCAATTTTTTTCCACCAAAAACGTTATATAATATCAATTAAAACAACAGCATTCGATTGTAACGGTTTTAGACTAACCTGGGTCGATGTCCAGACAGTGCGCCATATCCTCCTCGGTTCCCAAATGGCCGTTGTTCGCGAGGCTTTCTAGGGACAGTTCCAACCGTTTCTCCTCCCAGCCGAGCAGTTTCCTCTTTTTGTTCGTACCGATTAGGGCTTCAACCGAAAAGGCGTGCGCTCGCGAGCTCAACGCGGCGGCGGATCGCCTCCCGTCACTCATTTCTAACGAGGGAAATCCAAAACAGCGAGTGGATAAAAGCTCTGTCCACAAAGTGCGTAGATCAACAATGTGCCCAAACAACAGAACACACAACAGAAAGTATTCTCCAGACGTAATCCAAAAACTACGACTAGTAAAAAAGGGCGACATGAGAACTCTGTGGTGGAGGAGGTGCCATTTTTTTGAGGCCAATTGCCAGCTGGACAGGCAGAGAACTTTTTGTTGGAATATCTGTGTTCAGTGTCGCCCATACATCTCCTTCTTGCCTTCTACTTATTCCCGCCTCTCTCTCCCTCCCTCTCTCTCTCTCTCTTCCTCCCTAGCCCGCTCTCTCTGAGGTGGAGGGTGGCTGAGGGAAGAGGGCTCTCTGAATTCGTTTGGTATAGTTTATTAAAACAATATTCTGGGTTAGCTAATATGACTGTTTTGTGAGGTATATATTAAACATTTTTTTGGTGCTTTTGAACCAGTTTAGTGGAGTTTTTTGTGGAGACGTCGCAGGTAGGAGGCGATAAATATTATTTCGGCATCACGAATGAACAAGGCGGTTGTGGTTTTTCTGAAAAAAATTTTGTTTGTTGTTTTGTTGCACAACTAATTGCAAGCAGTTTCTGGATTAAAGGGGTATTTGTGCAGGTAAATCCACTTTCAGCACCAGCTACGAGGGTAACAAGTTTCAAATGTTCCCCCAATTATTAAGAATGAAGCCACTGAAAAGTTCAGTTCTCTCACTTTGGAAAGTTTGCCGGCCCCATGAAATTGATCTCTTTGGGAGAAGAAGCACCTTGCTGGTCTAATACACGTTGATCAGTCATACTGTATCCCTGGGTGATCAATCCAAGACAATCTGTTTTTAATTCAAGGCACACTAGATCTGTGAAGGGAATGTGATCTGGAGTTTGGACTCATTTCTATAGATTCTATAAGTAAGGCATTTGACTGGGTTAATCGCAGATACTGGTCTAAAGTGTTGAATGGTTTTGGGTTTAGGGGATTGTTTTGTTTCTTGGGTTAAATTGTTGTACTCCCAGGCATCATGTTTGGTTAAGGTTGGGGGAGGGCTCAGACCTGTAGAAGTGCAGAGGGGCATAAGACAGGGCTGTCCTTTGTCAGGACAGCTCTACTCCCCAGCCATAGAGCCTTTATTAAATCTTTTACGCACAAGGGTGAAGGGTGTGATGGTTCCTGGGGCCGGACAGGCCATAGTTTTGACAGCATGTGCAGATGACCTTACAGTGCTGGTTCAGGATCGGGGGGGGGGGGGTGTACAGGCCCTGGAAGACTGCATGGAAGTCTTTGAGTGGGCTGCATCAGCCAAAGTCAGTTGGGACTAAAGTGAGGCTTTGTTGGGTGGTTTGTGGAGAGGAAGGACACGTAAGGGGCGCTGTATCATAACGAGGTTTGCTGGAGGGCTCCAGCCTGTAGTCTGTTGAGAAGGACGGGGGGAATGAGACTGGACCGTCACTGGTTTCTTATGAAGCCTGGCAACATGAGCACTCATGGCTGTACTGACTTTCATAAGTCTGTGCCAAGGGCTTGGAGGAGCCTGTGGACCTCCTGAGATTGGGGGATAGTCTCGAGCCAGTGGGTCCTCGAAGAGCCCATTTTCTGTAACCCATTAATACTGCTGGAGCCATTTTTACAATGTCACAGACTGATTATCTCTTTGATTATTTTGGATAACTAGAACTGTATGTCTCATTTTTACAGTTAAATAAAGGAGAATCAAAGGTCTCTCTTTGTCTCTCTCACTATTATAGGCAGAAAGCTCTCATTATGTAAACAAACACTAAATGTGATGGAATAACCATTAGCTTTAAAAGATGTTTCCATAACATATGGAAGAAGGGCTTGCAGCAATGAAAGAAATGAATTATGATGAAAATGAGCAAATGTCCACATCTTGATTGGTCATAATAGTTAAATCTGTACATGAAATGGACTTTATGAATGCCATGCATGATATCCATGTGCTGTACTGCATATCAACAGCAGAAAAGTGTGAGACCTTGTGTGCTATTTGTACATCCATGGAAAGCTCCCCAAACAGCATGTGTTCTTTTGCAGATAAAACAAATAGGCCTAATGATTAAATTAATAAACTGATCACGTGGGTACATACAAATATAAATTTTATACTTTTCCAGTCATTTCTAAATGGTCTTGTGATCATAACATATTCACAAATAATTCTACCGTACGCGCATGGATTAGCGAATAAGAGTGACACTACTGTCATACGCATTCTAATTTATATTCGTCGCGCAGGGTAAAATAGAGGAAAAATATGGTTATTTTATTGCAAATATATTATGCATAGTTATACGCATTCTGGTGAATATGAATCACTAATGAAATTAGTAAGAATCTAACCGAATGAGGCACGTTTTAGTTCATGAAGCTAATAGTCTACTCTGTAGACAAGCCTAAGACAAGAGCTAACAGCTTTCAGAACAAGGTTAATATTTTTATTTTTAAAAAGAAACTAAAAGGAAACGAAAACGAGGGTCACTGGTATGCTTGTTGTTCTTTTTCAAGTAAAAAAAAAACATTTGATTCATGGAGGGGGAAATATAACCCCAATTATGGAATGCATTAGCTAAATATCCGTCATCATTATTCTTTTACACGCTTTTCCTAACAATTTTAAATACCCAGACGTGCGTGCGTGCGTGTGTGTGTTTATACACTATATGTATATGTGAATATGCTTTCCAGGAAATTCATACACTTATAAAGATACAATTAGATTATCTGTTTGTCTTAAACGACGAATTTCCTGGAAAACATGTTTACATGAGTACTACAGCCTGCTAAAACACGGCATCATCGCGGTCAAATAGAAATACTCGAGCATTACCTTCCGTCGGTATCCCAGTCTAACACGAGAATGCGCGCATCTTCAGAAGCGAAAGATTTCATCCATCCACTGCACCGCAAGTTCATTGAGCGCTGCTGGTTTTAACAGGTCAGAATAAATGTACATTTCTCTAATGGGTAGAGACATTCTTACGCGACAAAAATGAGTTTCTTTTTGACGTTTCAATACACCATTCTGATTACCCTAAAAAAAACTTTTAAAAGTTTTTTTTTTTTAAAGAAATATTATCCTAGTTGTTACTCCGAAATAAAGTTCTGTCGATAAACGGTTTGCAGACGCACATATAGCCTATGCTGTTAGTGTGTTTACTATTCGCGGGTTTAATAAATATTACAGGAATAAGTAAATATGAATATTTTTTTTCCATTTTGACGAAAAGGTTGAAAAGCTTGTTTTAAATAGACACGGTAAATGTTGTAGTATGTCCTACTGAAATGTACGCCAAAATGCCAAAATGTAGGTCAATGAATAGGTTTTCTATAACGTTCGAAAATAAAGCACATATTTACATTAATTTAGTGTGCAATTTAATATCATTCATGAGCTGAGTGTAATATATATATATATATATATATATATATATAAAATGTCTTTTAACAAAATACTAATGTTAATTACAAAACAAGGGATAGGCCAACGATCGAGACAAGGTTAGAATAATTACAACGGACAGAAGAAACATAACACCTAGTGCAACTAGAAGGGCAGCACTTTGTATAAAATTTAAATGAGCAAGTCGTAAAACGTTTTACTGTTTCCACGAACTAATGCTGTCTAGTAAATTCATATTTATTTGGCTTTATTTTTGTTACGGGTCACTTTTACGTAAAAGTGTGTACAAACGGGGTTTATTACTAAGTGAAAGCATGTGCAAGTTTAGCTTCGTGGGAACTTATCCATTATAAAAACTCAACGGTATATTTACATAAAAAACAACAGTTTGGGAAGACATAACGTCGTGTTTCCACTTTTTTTGTCCGGTGTAGGGTCGGAGATAGGCGACAGGCCTATAGGGGCAAACGCAGAATGCGCTAAGTAGGTAGTCTAGCTACATTATAGCGCTTAGTAAGTAATCTGAAGAGTAGCGTTTCTGGTTTTCGTAAAAACATTTCCTTTTATTTGCATTTGTAATTAATCAAATCGCACAGTAGTACCAAATCAGCCGACTTTAAATGACAGTTTACTACTATACTTTGTTATAGCCTACGGTTTTGTAAAATGAGTCAATAACGCATATATAATTTTTTTTTAAATAAGTGAAAACTACAACTTTTTACTAAACGAGCAAGCATAATTCCGTGCTTAAAATTCCGAAACGAAATATTTTATTTTCTACAATATATCAGACGTCGTGCTATAACAACATCCATAGATTTCCTAAATTTCTGGACAAGATATTCCCTCGATCACAAGAAGGGGTGATAAATTAAAATGGCGAGCATCTGCTCTGTGCTTGCAGAATCTCTGTCAGAGTTTCCTTTACAGATCTCTCTGTATCACTTAAGCAGACGCGGAGCCCGGTTGGAAGCAGTTTTTAAAAAACCATAATTCACAACGATGCAGCAGCATCACGGCTTTCAGTGAGTGAACATCCACCGAGTTCAGTTTTCTCTTAAATCCCTTCAGGGATGAATGGTATTGTGCACTACATTCATAGGATAGGCCTGAGCAGTAGAGTAACCTTCAAAATCAGGAGTCTACCATTTCCTCGCAAAATAGCCTACAACTAATCGAACCATAGGGCGAAGTTCAATCAAAATATTTGTAAAATCTATTCTGTGTGCTTGAACCTAACTCTGTCTTTAAGAATGCAATGACAGGGTCAAGCTATTTTAGGAAACTTCAGTTTCATACGTAGGCTTACTATACACTCAAAAACTATTGGGGACCAAGTTTTTCATTTTATTAAAAATGAAGTAAAAAAAACCAACAACTTTAAAACATAAAACTGTGATCAGTAACCAAATCAGAAAAATATGAATTTCATTCTGTTCACTCAACTGCATGCAAATTTTATCAGGAAGGTGTAACTTGAGTTGACTGACGTGTCCTACATAATTTATCTCAGCTCTAACCTGAACAGTTTCATTAGCTACAGATAAATGAGATTCCTGACATATGAGCTCAGGGGTTCCAGATGCTGATTTCACTGCTGCATTTACTGGTTTTTGATCAAGACTCTGATTTTACTTAATTTCAATTTCCCATATTATACACCATTTTTGTTTTGTTTTGTTTTTTTTAAATTGTCTGGTACGTTTCAGTACTGTTCAGAAATTTTTATCGACATGGAAGTAACACATTGTCTTTAATTTATAAGATAAATTCTTCCTTGGGGATATCGAGTCTGAGCACCCGTCATGTCTGGCCTGTTTTTGGTGCGTAACACCAACAAAAGCAAATTCAGAAAATAATGAACTACGCCGCCGGTTGTTTTTGCTTTCCTGTGAGTTGTTCAGTAAATATCTTACACGTGGCAGCGCGCAGCCGCTAAAGGAGAAATTCCGTTCCCCGACTCCACACCTCGCGCCTCGGCCGCGTGCCCGCCGAATTCACGGAAAGTTCCGAGCTAACGGTCTCTATTCAGAGACGCGGGTCCCTGAGAAATTTACGCAAAAATCAACACAAAATCGCTTAAGTCTAAAACCAACAATTTTCACCTTAGTTTAAATAAGTTCCCATACAGAACTAAAAAAACAATAACAAAACTGTTCATGTTCAACAGACCATAATAATGCGCAGACGCAGTGACTGTAATGCTGAAAAAGTCAAAAAAATACTGTAGTAAAATAGTACTATTATTATTATTACTGTCTGATGAGACAGAAGAGTTACAGACACATTATCTTATCTTAAAATAATAAAATAAAATTTCCCACAACTTATATAAGAGCTTCCCATTTTCCCCCCCCCCATTATTTTACTTAGTGTAATAAGTGAAAAAATCTTTTACTTTGGCAATATATAAATATACGGCAGATACAAATCGATCTTCCTGAAATACAGAGGGATGGTGAGTAAATTTAAAATTAATGAAAAGACTTTTCTTATATAAGTGCAATTTGCATTTTCTGCTTTTTACTTTGTGTCAAGAATCTCAAGTATATTTTTATACAGAATATGCTATTTATTATTTCTTCCAGTAAAACAAATAAATAAATAAAAAACATGTACATATAAAACAAATACGTACTGAATGACGTAGGCACAGTAATATGCCTGTTTCTGTAGAGATCCTGTGCTCTCCATGCGGGGAAATATGGACCCAGAATTTATTAAGCCCTGAGCTGCTCCCGGTCACCAGCATGTCTAGACTCACATCTTTAAAAAGACACCCACAAACCCACACCCCCACACTCACACACTCACACACACTCACACACGCACACCCACACACACACTCATACACCCACACACTCACACTCACACACAAGCACACCCACACACACACTCATACACCCACACACCCCCACACTCACACACAAGCACACCCACACACACAATCATACACCCACACACAAACACACAAATAGACTCTCTGCAAGACCCATGTGCAGTGTAATTTTTTTTGTCCATAAATGAAACGGACATAAAAATATCCACAGTACAGTCAAACTGAAACACACAGACAGCCCTTCTGTGAGCCCAAAGAATATAAACACTCTGCAAGTGCTACAGCAGCAGGGTGTGATTTCACTTTTCCACAGAGAAGCAGCACACACCCATGTGCGTAAAAAGGGCGTGCACTCTGCTGCAGTGCATGACAGGTACAGTACAGAACCAGACAGGTAATCAGGAGGTTGCAGGTTTGAGTCTCAGGTTCAATGCTGTGCCTGTGAACCCATGCAGATGTTCAAACGGGATTCACCAGTGGCTTGGCAGCTGTGTACCTGGACAGAGTGTAAAACTGTGAGAGAGTACTGGACCTCACAGCTGTTCCGATCCACACATACTCACCTGCACTTCAGGTGTTCTGTCTCCTGTTATTTCATCCTGCCCCTCTTTACCTGCTCCTGCTCACTCTTTCATTCACACACTTTTTACACCACCTCCCTCTTCCTCTGGTTCACTCTCCTTCGTAACCCGAGCCGGGGTTCTGCAGGCTCAGTAGAACCCGAGCCGGTTCTGTGGTCTCAGTAGAACCCGAGCCGGGGTTCTGTGGTCTCAGTAGAACCCGAGCCGGGGTTCTGCGGGCTCAGTAGAACCCGAGCCGGGGTTCTGCGGGCTCAGTAGAACCCGAGCCGGGGTTCTGTGGGCTCAGTAGAACCCGAGCCGGGGTTCTGTGGGCTCAGCAGAACCCGAGCCGCCTCCGGACCTCGGCCAGCAGCGGAGCGGCCAGATCTCGGGCCTGCTGGGCGCCGCGGGTCAGAACGCCCTCCAGATGACCCCTGTCCGCACGCAGCCGCGCGATCTCCGCCCGGATCGGCGCCACCTTGTGGACGACCGCGTCGGCGACGAGCAGCTTGTACTGCGCGGTGTCCATCCTGCGCGCGGAACGCACGGCCTCCTCCGCCGTCAGCCCCGACACCGCCGCATGGATCGCCACCAGGTTGGACACGCCCGGCCGCCGCTCGGGGTCAAAGGTCACCTCGGAGGTGAAGTCCGTCACCGCCTTGCGGAACTTGAGCACGATGTCGTCCGGCGAGTCCGTCAGGCGCACCGTGGCCAGCCGCTGGGGGTCAGACTTGGACATTTTGGAGGCGGGGTCCCGGAGAGATTTAACCCTGCGAGAGGCACCTGGGAGCGGGAGAGAGAGAGGGACAGAGAGAGAGAGAGAGAGAGGTTTATCGCCATGGTGACGATGACAGACAGCGATGGGCGTGGTTTATTGCCATAGTGACACTGACGGGCAGGGAAGGGCGTGGTTTATCACCATGGGGATAATGACGGACAGGGAAGGGCGTGGTTTATCACCATGGGGATAATGACGGACAGGGAAGGGCGTGGTTTATCACCATGGTGATAATGACGGACAGCGAAGGGCGTGGTTCTGACTCACTGAGCAGGGCTTGGGGGATGGGGAACAGCTCTCCATACTGGTTGTTGAAGATTCGGGCCACGTCTTGGGCCAGCTCCAGGTGCTGCACCTGGTCCTCCCCCACAGGGACATGAGTCGACCTGTAGACCATTAGAACCAGAAACAGATCAAAACCTGCGCAAGACTAGAACCAGAACCATGACAGAACCCCTGTATGATACCGGAGCATTGAGTGATCTCAGCTGTACAGGTGCAGTGATTTTACAGTAAAATACAGGTGTACTGAGTGATCTCAGCTGTACAGGTGCAGTGATTTTACAGTAAAATACAGGTGTACTGAGTGATCTCAGCTGTACAGGTGCAGTGATTTTACAGTAAAATACTGGTGCAGTGATTTTACAGTAAAATACAGGTGTACTGAGTGATCTCACCTGTACAAGAGGATATCAGCTGCCTGGAGGACTGGGTATGTGAACAATCCCACGCTGCCCTCTTTCTTGTCTTTACTTTTCATCTAATTAATGATAATTAGCACAATAAATTAATCTTTTCACAGGATTTGTCATTACACTTACTGTATCTATGTAAAAATTGCAGACCTCTATCAAGTAGTCATCGCTAGACAATTGTCATGAGTAAATTATTGTCAAAAATCAACATTGATATGAATGATCAAAAACAAAATCTTAGACCACCAAGGCTCTAATGATAACTCATTATGTGTTATTTAGCCCCCCCCCCCATCACACAGCTGAGATTTAGGCAGTGTCCCGTCACACAGCTGAGATTTAGGCAGTGCCCCGTCACAGGGCTGAGGGTTAGGGTTAAGGTAAGACGACCGGAACCCCAAACGCTCACCTTCCACTGCGGCAAGTGCCGGAGGCGGGGCATGCTGGTCAAACAGCCCAGGATCCAGGAGAGCTCGGCATGTTCCGATACCTGCGGAGAGAAACGTCCAGGTAACCGCTGTGTGTGTGTGTGTATGAGTGTGTGTGTGTGTGCGTGTGTATAAGTGTGTTTAGACGCGAGTGGACGGAGTGTGGCACAGTGGGTAAGGAACTGGGCTTGTAACCGAAAGGTCGCCGGTTCGATTCCCGGGTAAGGACACTGCCGTTGTACCCTTGAGCAAGGTACTTAACCTGCATTGCTTCAGTATATATATCCAGCTGTATAAATGGATACAATGTAAAATGCTATGTAAAAAGTTGTGTAAGTCGCTCTGGATAAGAGCGTCTGCTAAATGCCAGTAATGTAATGTAATGTAATGAGTGTGTGTGTGTAAGTGTATGAGTGAGTGTGTGTGTATAAGTGTGTTTAGACGCGAGTGTGTGTGTGTAAGTGTATGAGTGAGTGTGTGTGTGTTTGTGTATGTGTGTATATAAGCGTGTATGAGTGAGTGTGTGTGTATAAGTGTGTTTAGACGCGAGTGTGTGTGTATAAGTGTGTGTGAGTGAGTGAGTGAGTGAGTGTGTGTGTGTATAAGCGTGTATGAGTGAGTGTGTGTGTGTTTGTGTATGTGTGTGTATAAGCGTGTATGAGTGAGTGTGTGTTTGTTTGTGTATGTGTGTGTATAAGCGTGTATGAGTGAGTGAGTGAGTGCGCGCTCTGCGTTCACTGGCCTGTGACTGCTGGAATATGATGGAGTGGGCGGGGCTAATGCCGCAGGCCAGCAGACTGGCGGCCATGTCCAGGATGTTCTCTCTGAGCAGGGCGGGGTCCTGAGGGACGGTGATGGCGTGCAGATCCACGATGCTGTACAGCACCGAGCTGAAGCTGCCCTGCAGCCCCACCCAGCTCTCCAGAGCGCCCAGGTAATTCCCCAGGTGAGGCACACCTGTGGGCTGTATCCCAGAGAAGACCCGCCCCCCACAACTCACCTGTGCACAATACAGGGGGAGGGGCATTAGACTGACAGGCTTCTGACCAATGAGACACACACATCACTCTGACCCCACAGTAGCAGAGTTAAGGCCTGCCCCCTTCAGCGACAGCATGTTTAACTCTGTACTGTAGCAGTGGGGCTAACAGGGGTCAGCAAACAGTCTGTTCTCAGACATGACACGGAAAGATGAGAAGCAGGAAACACTGTAAAGAGGGCAGATAAGCTGGGCCCATTTGCTTCTGCTCCCTGCAAGGGGACGAGCGCCACCAATGATTCAGAGCGAGAGACTCAACCTGCGGGCTCTCACACAAACACAACCTAAATCCAGCCGCAGATAGCACAGTACAGCACACTCTGACACACGGGGTGGGGGGGAGCAGATAGCACAGTACAGCACACTCTGACACACGGGGTGGGGGGAGCAGATAGCACAGTACAGCACACTCTGACACACGGGGTGGGGGGGAGCAGATAGCACAGTACAGCACACTCTGACACACGGGGTGGGGGGAGCAGATAGCACAGTACAGCACACTCTGACACACGGGGTGGGGGGAGCAGATAGCACAGTACAGCACACTCTGACACACGGGGTGGGGGGAGCAGATAGCACAGTACAGCACACTCTGACACACGGGGTGGGGGGGAGCAGATAGCACAGTACAGCACACTCTGACACACGGGGTGGGGGGGGAGAGAGCAGTCGTTCCAATAACCTTTGGAATGCGCTTATTGTACGTCACTTTGGATAAAACTTAATGTAATGTAATAAGAGAGAGAGGGATGGAGAGAAAGACAGAGAAAGAGAGGGAGAGAGAGACAGAGAAAGAGAGGGAAGGAGAGAGTCCGAGAGAATGAAAGAGGCAGAAATGGAGAACCGGAAGGAGTGAAAGATACAGGGAGAGAGAAAGAGAAATAGAGAATGCAAGGAAGGGAAAGGGGACAGTGAGACAGGGAAGGTGAGAGAGAGAGGGAGGGAGGCAGAAAAGAGAGAGAGGCAGAGTGGAGACACAGAAGGGTCAGCATCAGCACAGATCCGGTCAGCACCAGTGGAAAGACCCGGTCACTGCCTCCACAATAAGACCAGCGCCCCACATTACATTCATTTGGCAGACGCTTTTATCCAAAGCGACGTACAAAAGTGCATTTTCATGATCGTAGACAACTGCTGAACACGGGTTCAGTAAGGTACAATTACTTATTTTGTACATTTTTGTACCACTGCACGAACCGCACAAAACTGCTTTCCACCGCAGCCATAAACCCTTTTCTCTCCGCATTCCCATTACCACACGTCTGCCACGTGTGCGGACTCCCAGAATGCATCTGTTCTCTCCCGCAGTGACCAGGCGCTCCGACTCACCACGACAAGCCCGTTAAAAACGAACAACTCGCTCGGCCTACGACTGCCTAACTGAGAAAGGCAACGCGCCGAAGGGTTCGGACCGTCAGCTTCATCGTTCAGAACGCAGCGGCTGAAACGGGGACCAGTAAGGATGCTAATCAAAGTGTGTGGCACACAGCGCGCACCTGCACTCTCACATGCACATGCACTCCACCTCCACTCCACCTGTCCAGTGCATGAGTCTGGATCCGCCCTCAAAATAACCACTGGAGGAACGTGTGAGCATCTCTTTCCATCTTTTTTTCAGAACAAACCCTGAAAAATTTAAACTGGGGAAAAAATTCCCGACTCCGAAGCTATAGGCCCATTACATCTGCCATGATTTCCTCACCAAATATTACATTCATATTTACAGGCATTTTAAGTCTAAAAGACCATAAAGAAACTGCAGAAACGCACACAGTACCATCAGAGACCCACACCACCCACCTCCCTCTGAGGAGAAAATTGACCTGCATGTGTATGTTTATGTGTATTAATATGAATATAATGTTCTGTTGGGCTAGCCATGCTTACCCTATTAAAGCAGGGATCAGGCTGAAGAATCGCAAATCTGCTATTCTTTTCTTAAACAGGATAGACTACTCTCCTCCTCCACATACAGAGAGGGGGAGAGGGAGGGAGAGAGAGAGAGAGGGAGAGAGACAGAGAGGGAAAGTGTGTGAGCGTGTGTGTGTGTGTGTTGGGAGTGTGTGTGTATGTGTGTGTGTGTTGGTGTGTGCAGAGGGGGTGTGTATGTATGTGTGTGTTGGGAGTGTGTGTGTATGTGTGTGCAGTGTGTGTGTATGTGTGTGTGTGTGTTGGGAGAGTGTGTGTGTGTGTATGTGTGCGTGTGTGTGTGTGTGTGTGTATGTATATGTGTGTTGAGAGTGTGTGTGTGTGTGTGTGTGTGTGTGTGTGTGTGCAGTGTGTGATTAAAGCCCCAGTCGACAGCTCTGACAGGTGAGATTTATGGGGTTCCTGTGGGCGTCACACAGTGCAGAAAGCCGCACGAGCTGGAACCCCAACGCACAGCGGGGTC
Organism: Anguilla rostrata; assembly: GCF_018555375.3. Lineage (NCBI taxonomy): Eukaryota > Metazoa > Chordata > Actinopteri > Anguilliformes > Anguillidae > Anguilla > Anguilla rostrata. The sequence continues at coordinate 72,912,532 of NC_057935.1, read as the reverse complement.
CTCTCCCCCCCCCCCCCATCTGTCTGATTAACAATCCCAGAGTAACAGCACAACCGCCAAAAACTCCCTTCCAAAAATAACAGCCCTAAAACTGCTTCCTCACACACACACACACACACACTCTCACTCATACACACACTCACTCACTCACACACTCACACACTCACACACTCACACACTCATACACTCATACACACACACACTCACTCACTCATATACACACATACACACACACTCACTCACTACACACACACACACACACTCACACTCACACACTCACTCATACACACACACACACACACAGCCACAGGATATTAAAGTTTATTTCTGAAATGCACCGTACATTGCCGTCAAATACACTGATTTCCATTTCCATGGTTACTCAGTACCTTTCCATAGCATAAAAGGGACAGACTTTGCTCTTCCCCAACAATTCCACACGCAATATTTATTTGTCTTAAAATACAAAATTACAAAAAGCTAGTCCATTGGACACAAATTAAAGATGCATTGATCTCCAGTGCAAACAAGCAAACTTTTCCGTGTTCAGGGGGATTGCACTGCACTCTTCGCTGGGTCAATAAATTAAGAGCCGTTTGTGTTCCAAACACGGTGGTTTAAGAGGAGGGCAGTAATAGAGGCAAAATTAAAATTGTGCACAAGCTGAAATAAAAAGCACACTTCATAAATTAGTCTGTACATAATTACAGCTGCAATGCTCAGACTAACCCTTATATATAATAATAATAATATATAATAACCGTTTCCAAAAACACACTCACCCTGAACAGCCCCGTTATTTCCTCCTGGCTCAGGGTTTGGATATTTGGGTTAACACAGATCAAGACGCGGTACTGGATTATGTGGAACGTGCTCATTAAAAGACATAAGGCTTTTTGTCCCGACTCCAGTCGACATTAAACGATCACGCGTAGCGTTTAGACTGCACCATTACAACGGACCGGACTTGGTACAAAAGCAGTGCTCTTATAGAAATACTTTAAAAGATGTGTGTTTGTGTGTGTGCGTGCACGCATGTGTGAGCATACATGTATTAATGTCCCGTTTCACATTCAGACCAAGAGAACTGTTTAAAGTAAGAGGAAAATTATGAACTGCTTCCAGCCATTAACTGATTAAATAAAACCAGAGTACAGGTTTGATCGTTTCCTCTCCCACAAGGCATCAGGTTCCTGGCGGTTTAAGCTGACCCGAGAGAATATGATTGGCCAGTGGCCAATAAAGTCCACAACCCCCGACACAAGACGACGGACATCACCAATAATGTCTTCAGATTATTCTTTAGGGGATTGAGAAAATGAAAAAATCATTGTACAGCACATTTATGCTAAAGAACCTGCAGACACTTATCAGCGTTTTGACTGACAAGTTTATACTGACAGATCCGGAATGCATAACAACAATCACAAGCCTTTAGAATGTAATTTATTTGCTGTCCATAAATCATTTTAGTGGCTCCACATTAATATTTTCATAGTAAATGTGCCGGCCCAGAGTGACTTAAACATGGCTTACACAGCACACTTTCTCCATTTGCACATCCAGTTTATGGTGGAAGTTCAGGCTAAGTGCTCCCTACCTGGGAATCAAACAGATGACTCTGGTCAACGGTCCAGCTCCTGAGCCATGGCGTCACATGCCTGATTGTTTATTCTGGAAATGATTGGCTGCCCAAGCCTGTCATGAAGGCTCGAGATGATTGGCTGAAGGCCAGGCTGTTTGTAGCTTATTGGATGAGGGCAAGGTGTAGTCTCTCCCTCTAACCTTCTCGCCCTCTCTCTCTCTCTCTCTCTCTCTCACTTCACTGCTGTGGACCCTGCCTGTGCAATGCACACATCTTTGCCAAATTAAAATAAATGGAACCCAATGTACTTCAGTTCTGACATTGTTCCTTCAAGTGTCACCTCCTCAAACTCCATCCCACCGCCTCCACAGACATTAACCTTAACAGAGCACAGGTGGGCTGCACAGGTGGGCTCACAGGTGGGGGAAGTGTAGCACAGTGGGTAAGGAACTAGACTTGTAACCCAAAGGTCGCAGGTTCACTGCTGGGTCAGAACGCCTGTACCCTTAGCAAGTATAACCTGCATTGCTTCAGCAATATCCAGCTGTATAAATGGATACAATGTAAATGTCTTTTCAAGGTTGACATCAGCCTGGATAAGAGCGTCTCAATGCTGTAATGCATGATGTATGAATATCCTGAGACCCCCGCAGCTTTAACAGTGACTCAGCGCCACAGCATAAGTGTGCAATAGCAGCTATAAGCCAGCCTACCTAATTTACTGTAAGACAAGTAGCCTACCTTTCAGTGACCACCAGCTGGTTCTCTCCCATGAACCAAATCCATTCTGGTATTATAATAATAAAAATAATAATAACGACCACAACATGAAAAACACGTACTAAATTCTGAGCACCTGGTAATTTTTTATCCAAAATGAGAGAGCATTCTGCAACAGAACACTCAATTTCTGGCTGAGCTGCTGATTTGATCACAACTAAAACGTCCGTCTTCAGAATGCACAATACAGATTAGAAACAGGCAGAACTGTTCAACTTGGAATTCACTCGCCCGGTTAGTCCACATGGTTAGTAACACTGTGCACAATACACGCTGTAGTATACTGTCAGTGATATAATACAGGAAATGCTAGCTAAGCTGTAAGTCTCTCCGGAAAAGTGCGTCTCAGTAAAACGTCAAATAATGCCATATGCACGGGACCTAACAAAGAGCCTACTTTGGCATTTTTGTACGCTGAAAACTTGTTTTTCGACAGATACGGTCACCACAGCTGGAGCAGCAAACGAGCTGCATTCAGTTAGTTTCTTGAGGGGGACAGATAGTAATACTACATGATTCCTAGAGCAACCCGGTAATTGATAGTGATTGTAGTCAGGTATAACTAGTAAGTCAGACATAACTAATGCGGCAACCGTATCGATCTATCTTCTCTTCCATCCATTTACTCTTAGCTAGCAAGCTAACGCAGTTAAATTTTCATTCGATGCGATGCTACACAGGTAGCTAACATTAACTAGCGAACCTGGCTCAAAAATCAAGCCAAGGACAACTGAATGCGACGATAAAAAAGCAACGATTTTTTCGCTTTAACATACCTTACCATTCGTAAGGTAGGCTACTTGAAACCAACACAAACAGTAAAATCATACGCAGGAAGCCTTATTTTAATTAAAACGGAAAATGAACAGTCAGCACAATTTGCCTAACATTTGCCAGAATTGTTTGGTAGCCTGCTCCGGCTCGAAGCTAACATTGTTTCTCATTTCAACCAGTGTTGCGGCTATTACTATCCTGCAACAGTAAACATCGTGCACGCATATTTACTCACTTTATTTTCTGTGTCTTTCCCTTCGGTACATAAACTTTTAGTCGCTGTACATCTTTGAATGGAGCCTAAAAGCCGTTTCATGCTTGTCCTCACGGGCAGCGCCATCTTAGTTTACAGTTTTCACCATAGAGCGTACATACATATGCATGTCTATGGTTTACGCAAAGTGCAGCACACGCAGCTACGGAAAAACAGCAGGGCCATGTGGTCTTCTTAGCGCTTTTTAATTATCAAACTTGTTCTGATTTGTAGAAGAGGGGTGAACTTTACGAAAAAATTTTTGAATAAATTAAGCGTGAGGCACCTCTGTGGAAATGTTATGTTATGTTGTAAATGTTCTTGGGGAGTAATGAACTTTTGGCTGCGTTTCACTAGGACGATTTTTAATGAACATTCTATTTAGTTCGCCAACCAAGCAGTTTTAATAAAAATGGATACGACTTAAACGGAGTGAGTCATTTTTGTTAGTGGCGAACTACCTTTTCAGTCTGTTTAGGTAACGGTCGCCGTCTTGAACGCACGTCCGGCATTCACTAATCAAAGGGTTCAATCCACAACGATACTTTTCCGCTCTTATATATTTATTTTTTTCAATCAGATATGATTCCAGGAGGAGTCCGTTTCAGTGATTGTCGAGTATGTCACTGTATCTGTATAGTATTATGTTCCAATGTAGATGTTATGGAGAGAGAACAGTACAGTTGGGTAGTTGTATGCACATGCGTGTGTGTGGTTTGTGTATGTTTCTGTATGAACTGATGAGAGAGAGAAAGAGAGAGTGCATGCATGCACAGTGTGTAGTGTCAAGTAAATAATTAAATTGTATTCTTTATTATTGTGTCGTACATGAATTGAACGTGCATGCTCACACACGGACACACACAAGCTCTGTCTCTCTCTACACCTCTCATTTATTTTATTTTTTGGGTACTGCATTGGAATGGGATTATAAAGTCATAATAAAGGCGACAAATAGCAATAACAGACAACAAATAATTTCACAACTCTCGCTCTTTTTCCTTTCTTTTCCCATTGACAGTCCATATCAATCCACATCTGCTCATAATCCCCCTCCATCTGGTAGTATTTGGGCAGATATCATTCCATATTCATCATAATTTCCCGGGGCAGCGAGCTCCTGTAGCATGGGAACCTTCCCCACACTCTCGGGACTGGCAGCAGTATGCAGCGCGTCCCTGATCAGTGATGGCCGTTCGCTACGCTGCTCTAACCGCTGTGTTCTGGCTGTGGTCTCCTGCCCCCCCACAGCAGCACCACTCGGTCCTGTCCTCTTCGTTCCCCCAGGCTCACCGTGAGCTCACACTTTCTATTCCCCGTCCCTCCCCTCAGCACCTCTGCAGGTAAAACGGTGGTGTTTTGAGTCTCATAGCAACCGACCAGATGGCCACAGCCATCACAGACGTGCCTTCAATTCCGTGCGCATCCCTGCATTTATTACCACTGGAAATCAGCCTAATTCTGCATGCACTTGTCTTTTTTGCATTTTTATATATTTCAACAGAATTCTGCATGGAGGATTTCTGTAGGATGCTTGTGCCATATAATGTAGTATTACTGGCTAAGAAGGGCCCATAATTCACTTTCAAAGAGTGCAGTAGACAATATGACGTCATAAAACATTTTGGACCTGATTTTAATGGGAACATCTATTTTATATAATTTTCTTTTGATTGCATAGAAAGCTCTGCTGTTAATGCTTTCCTTGCCTGACCAAAGTTCCCAGCGGTACTGATTTTTGGTCCAAGGTAATCATAATGTAATGTGTTTTCAATGGCGGAGTTGCTTTAAGAACACACATTATAGGGAAGTCCACTTTCCTGAGATCGTTGTTTTTTTTTTTTTTTTGAAAGATCATAATTTCTGTCTTTTTAAAATGAACTGCCAGTGCCAGGCTCTGACAGTATTGTTCTAGCAGATCCAGATACGGCCACAGCCGTTGTACCGCGGGTGACAGCAACACCAACTCATCTCCAGAGCAGAAAAAAACTGCTGTGTTGTTGAGGGTGAAGCCAGGGGCTACAGATAGTTATAGCAACTTTGCTAATTCATGAGAATAAATACTGAACAATGAAACCTCCCAAACTGAAACTGCCTCACTACACACAGACCTTGATGGCAAACAGGATCAAATGCTTTCTCAGAATCATGCAAAAAAAGTTTTTGCTTTGTTGAACATGCAGATTTATTAATGTGTATTGTACATAAGTGTGATTGGTGGCCTTGTTGATTTACCCTAAAGCCAATTTCACTCTTACTCAAGATATTGTATGTGGTAAGGAAGGCCTGTGCTCATTCCTATAGAGCTGATTGTTTAGTTAAATTCAGATTTGCTATTAGGAGTCTGTAGGACTGGTTCAGTTTGAATAACTTTCTGGGCTCTGCCAGTGTGTTGTGTGAATGTCCAGTTCTTTCTTGCATGGTCTGTGGTCTGATAGTGAACACACTAATAAAGGAGGGGTCTGTGTCAGTGATGTCATAGTCTAATACTAGGCCTGATAGCTGAGCAGTGACTGAACCATCCTTAAGACTCAGCTGGGATGCTGCCATTAAGCAGGTACAGGCCTAGGGCTCAACAGGCACACTCCAACACACTCCCAGTCCTGTTTAAAACACTCTCAGGTTTGTTTCTCTCTGTGATGATGGGGATGAGGTACAGAGAGCGATTCTGGAATATGTGGTTGTCTCGATACACTCCAGGTCAGCACCAGTTCTGCCATTAGAACCTCCACACAGCAGAACTCTTCCCTGGTTCTGGAGACGGATGAGTTCACTGTAACAGAGAGAACTCTGGGAGGACCAAACACCACACAAATGAAAAAGTCGTTGTCATAATAAATAGCACCTGTACTGAGCGTTAGCCAAATGTGTGTTGGTCCTTTTAAAACCGGGTTATTTGAGATGTTACCTTCTCTATATCCAGTCCAGCAGAGGCCCTGCTGTATCTCACATGTCCATGCCTGTGCGCTGGCAGTGAAGTTTCTCCATAGCTGGAGGGACAGTGAGTATCCATGTCTGCATGACACCATGTTCCAATTAACACTCCAATGTCCCGGCTTCTAATGCTTTCCAGAGAGTCTGGATTTGTGCGTTTGGGTCCAAGGGGTAGAGGAGTTCAAACCCTGGATAGGCCAGGAGCTGATTGAAAATGCTCAGCAAATGCATCTAGCCATTTATTAGTAATGGAGAGCTCTGAAATCATATTTATAAGACTGCATGCATGATTAACCTCAGTACCTATCTGAAAATCCGGAAGATTAGTAGCATCCGTTTCCGTTTCTCTCCCGTGTCTGAGCTGTCGGAGGAGCCCTGTGTCATGGGTCACCTCCACACAGGTGGGCAGGTGGGCGGGGCCATCCTGGGAGGGGCTCTGTTTGCAGGAGTTCTCTTGGGCGGAGCCAGTCTGGGCAAGACAAAATTCAGCGTTTTGATTAGGAGATTATTTTGCTGTTGCTGTGGCAGAATTTCCAATCTCTCACTCCCCCTCTCTCCCCCCTCACCCCCATCCCCCTCTCCTGCTCCTCTTTCTTTCTCTCTCTCTGTCTCTCTCAGTACTTTACAGGAGATTAGTATCTCATTACATCATTGTAACAAACCCAAAACATATTGTTGCTTTTCACTGGCCATTTAATCTATAGGCAGTCTGAGTCAAATGAGCTCTTTAGTGCTGACTGCCAGTGCCCTCTTAGTGATACTGTATGTTCACTGTGTGTTGATATAGACAGTGAAATATACAAAAGCAAAGAATAGCAATATCAGGGGAAATGTAGGCATGCTGTAAGCTGTATGTATTCTGTTGCACTAGGTATCACATTCCAGTCTTTTCCTGGGGTGGGATTCTGTTTCATGGTCCATAAGCAACAAGAGGTTTGAATTACTCCACTCCTGGGGGGAAAAAAACACCAGTTTATTAATATCTAATCATATGCTCTAGTTGCTGCTCACTTTACATCAGTATGTGCCCCTGTATGAGCAATCAAGCAGTTTGAAGGGGAGCCAAAATATTCAGATAGTTCTGTGGAGAGTGGAGCAGCATATGTCAACGTTGGACTGGTTAAGCCACAACCAGAATTCAGAATATAAACCAGAACAGGCCCGGTTCAGACCAGTTCACTCTGTTAAGGAGACGGTCTGGTCACACACGTCCAACTGTGACAGCAAACGTGTGATTGCGAGACGATTGAAAGACACACCCTGAGTTCATCGTTTTGATTTTAATGGTCGCAAATACAGATAGGGGGATGCTTTGTATAGGTCTCCCTCTAGTGAAAAGACATAGGAATTACATGAAGGCGAGTTAATGACAAATTGTTTAGGACAGAAACAATTTAGTTGAATGAACAAAGCAAACTAGCCCTGACATGAGAGAAAGCGAGCGAGGGGACGAATACGTGAAAGTCGACCGCACTTCACGGGTGAATAAATAATACGCAGCACTTAAGGAAATTATATGCATTATATTTTTGTACAGTGTGCGCCGAACGACGGTATTAGATATCAAAAGAAGCACGTGAGGTTTTTGGATAGTCCCTTTCTTTTTATGACAGAGCAGCACATCTTCATGAAAGCGTTCTTCAGTTTTTAGAATAGACTAATGAACCTCAAAAATTATTCGAGGCTGGAGCTGTTGAAAACCGTGCTGGGTTGCCACGGGAAACAGACAGTGTGCGTAAATCTGCTCGTGCCATCTGGAAAAAATTCTCCGGGTGACTTTGGTTCTGTTTTATGTTTTTGTATTCGTATTTTAGAGGATCGGTTTCTGTGTGTAGGCCTATTCGTTTACCTAAGACTTGGTCCATGAGTAGGATTATGCAGGATTGAGAGCTTATTCTAAACAAACAATACTTTTAAAGGTTGAGTTCAGTAATGGTAACAGTAATGGTTTTACGAGGAATTTTAAGTCTTCATTTTCTATTGAAACCAGGCCTCTGCTGTAGGCTGTGCGTGTGTTCATGTACGCGTGTGTGCCTGCGTGTGTGTTCGTGTATGTGTGCATGTGCCTGTGTGTGTGTTTGTGTGTGCATGTGCCTGTGCGTGTTTGTGTGTGTGTGCATATGCGTTTGTGTGTGCATGTGCCTGTGCGTGTTTGTGTGTGTGTGCATATGCGTTTGTGTGTGCATGTGCCTGTGGGTGTGTTTGTGTGTGTGCATATGCGTGTGTGTGTTTGTGTGTGTCTGTTTGTCTTCAGACAGTGATTACATCACACCCTCCAACCAGACCTCTCTGTTCAGCGAGGGAGAATTGAGGTCATTGTCACACCACACTGAACCTTGAAGACATTTACTGGTTAGAGAGATGGAGGGGGCGTGGGGGGCGGCGGGGGAGAGCTGAAGTCATGGTCATACGCATTTAAAGTCTCTCCACACTGAAGCTCACAGACCTGCCCGTGCAGCTCTAAGGGAAGCCGTGCTTCTGACCGCTCAGGAACGTCGACCCCCGAAGGCCCTCGTCCGAGAGGACTGACAGCACTTTCGCTTTCTCTGTGGCCCTCTGGGAGCCCTGGAGGCCAGCACAGGAACAGAGCAGAAGCACCTCACTGTGGGTGAAACAGGGCCTTAGTGCATTTATTGCCTTGTTGAAACTCCCTGAAGCACTAATCACCAGACCCAGGTAAGTGTAGCTGGCACCTGTTTCCCTGAAATATGGCTTACAAAGAGCGTAACTTACTGTCAGTGCCCAGGTCTGACAGAATTGCTCTAGGTATGACACACACACACTCTCTCTCTCTCTCTCTCTCTCTCTCTCACTCCCATCTCTGTGGACGTTATTGTTTCTGTGGCCACAGGAGTTGAAACAGGAAGTCAGCATGTCATGCTGTGGTTGGTTTTGATGTTGTATGTTTGTCACCGGTCGCAGTTGGGTGAGACTTCAGTCCAACGGCGGGAGGTGAAGGAGGTGAAGGAGGTGCCGGGAACACCAGGAGAGAGGCCCTGCTGAGACGGAGCGCATGGAAGGTGAGTTTCGTCCTCTGAAACACGGCTCCCCAAACCACCCCGCCCCTCCCCCCCGCGATGGGACCGGACTGGCTGGCAGGTGCGCGGAAGGACGCGACTCCGCGCTTTAGAAACGCCGCGAGAGTGAACGATGCAGTTAGCGAATTTGGGTGGCTTTGAAAGAACAAACATCACGCGCAAAAAAAAAAAAAAAAAAAAACCAAATCACCACCGGGGCTTCGGTTCAACATGGAGATTAACAGCAGCAAAGAGACTGGCTGTCGCAGAACTGCGCTAGCGGCAGTAGCTGCAGTAGCCGGAGTAGCTTCAAAGCAGCAGTAACTGCTGTGGCTGCGTGTGATGCGGTTGCCTTTCTGCTGCGCTAAACTCGCGCTGTGGACATGGAAACTTCCACCTCGGGCGCAAGCAGACCCACGCACCGGCGCTGGAGGCGGACTGGAGGCAGAAGATGCTATCTCACATTAAAGCCTGACGCGGTCTGTCACGGTCTGGCACGTTACCGTTTTAGCGTCTTACAAAACAAAGTACATGAGTGCACTTCTTAGATAAATGAGAATGGCAGTAAGCACAGAAAGTGGACATCTATTACAGTCAGCAACAGAGCAAGCAGAGAGCAGAGGGGTGTGAAAGCAATTTGTGTGACAACCTATCTGTAAAAGGAGCTGAATTAAATAAACATTTTTATTAAATTCTACTGTCTACTGTTGAGATCAAAACGCAGAGACCAGAGAAGAGCAGCTGGAACCCTTCTCGCAAAAAGTCTTCGCTTTATCGTTAGGTATGGTACTGTGTAAGGACCACACAATTCAAATCAAATTACTACCAGTTAATTACTAATTAACAAATTCATTGAATGTGCTTCCATAGCAATGAATTGTGAAATGGTAGAACGGATATAAATCAGTTATGATTATGATCAATCTCAAGACAAGGGTTTGCCATCATCTGATATTCTATAACTTTGTTGTCTAAGCTGATTACATTTTCTTCTGAAAACCCATTGGCTGAAATTTTTTGTTTTTAAATGTTGTGAACGTACTGAAAATGACATTTAATTCCCAGTGTCACCACAGGTTAACAGTGGCCTCGCGTGTTCCTGCCAATCCGTGTGTATAATTACCCAGTGTCGGCCATTTTGGAGTTACATAGATATCTTAGTTATCCCACTTCCTGCTTCACTTACCTGTTGCGGGTCTAAAGATGTGCACTGACTCGTTCAAATGTTATTTCCACATTACTAGCAGAGCCATACACATAATTAGGTTTGTATTTGGGTATTAGGCTATATTCTGTTTTTTTTTTTTTTTTTTAAATGTATTTTTTAAAAAACCTGAATCTAATCTAAGATGTCTTTCTCGTAGAAAACATTTTGAACCTTCAGTGAATAGTTTGAAGCAACAGCAAAAATGGGGTGAGTTCTTTCTTGGTTTTATACATTTTTTGTCATGTGCAGTTTTTACAAAATTCTAGCTCACTACAGACAACCTCCAGTAACCACCACGTAAACATAAAAGCCCGTTCCCCTCTCAACCCCAAACCCTCGGACCACACCCTCACTGTGAAGGAGCAGTAATGCACAGAACTCAGAATACGAAGGTAATGTGGGGTACACTCACTCCTCATTACTCACGGGCACGCAGGTCACTTTTACACCATGCCTAACAACCCTAACTCAGCCCAAAAGCAAATATGCAGGTCTCGCTCTGTCTGTTTCTCTTTCTCTCCCTCTGTCTGTCTGGGTTTCTCTCTCTCTGTCTGTCTGGGTTTCTCTCTCTCTGTCTCCCTCTGTCTGTCTGGGTTTCTCTCTCTCTGTCTGTCTTGGTTTCTCTCTCTCTGTCTCCCTCTGTCTGTCTCCCTTTCTCTGCCTCTGTCTGTCTCGGTTTCTCTCTCTCTTCATCTTTGTCTGTCTCTCTCTCTTTCTGTCTCTGTCTCTCTCTGTCTGTCTCTGTTCCTTAGCTCCGGTGTGGTGACCTTTGACCTCTGAACCCTGCCCCTTGTGTTGCAGGAGCAATAGTGAGGGAGGCAGGCTGTACCGGAAGATGTCCCTCCCGGCCCGTTTTGGGTCACTGAGGAAGTCCCCAAAACCAACAAACACAACCCCAAGGGCACCAGCACCCGATCCCCCAGAACTTCGCGGAAAACCCCCTGCATTGCCCCCCAAACCCCCTGTCCTTCTCCCCAAACCCTCCCCACTGCACCCCAACCCCCCAGAACTCACTGCAGAACCTCCCAAACTCATCCCCAAACCTTCCCCACTCAACCCCAAACCCTCTGATCACACCCTCGAACCTTTGGAGCTCACTTCCAATCCACCAGAACTCACCCCTGAACCCAGCACCAGAATGCTGCTCAGCAAAGGGCACGCCACCGCCATCTTGAAGGTAAGGACCGGCTCTGCTCACCTGAGTGGGAACACTGGCGACCTGAGGGCTACTGCTGATTAGAAACGTCCTTTCAGTCCGCCACAACCTGCCATCGCTTTTGGATGAAGCCATTCTAGCTGTCCTATTTCAGTGGTGTATTCTGCCCCAGGGGCTGATGGGAGTTGTATTTCTCCTGCTCTGTGTCAGGGGTGTGAGCACTTCCGCTCTGATGAGACGCTGTGTGATGTCACGCTGGAGTCGGGGGACGGCAGCGAGACGCTCCCTGTGCATCGCGTCATCATGGCCTCAGCCAGCGGATACTTCAAAGCAGCGTTCACAGGTAAGTCTTCCTCAGCGTCCTGTATCGCAGGTACGTCTTCCTCAGCGTCCTGTATCACAGGTACAGTCAAGGTGTAGAACATACATACATGCCCACGCACATGTACACACACACACACACATGTACACACACACACGCACATACCCACACACACACACGCACAGACACAGACGTGCACACACACGTACACACACACACGCACACACACATGACCACACACAGACACACACGCACACACACACGCACAGACACACACACATACACATACACATACACCTATAAATGTTTTTGTTGAATGTAATCAGTCAGAAAAGGCCCTGACCCCTCTCTCTCTCTTTCTGATTGACAGGTGAGATGAAAGGGGAGAGTGTGGTGAAGCTGCAGGGGGTGAGTGGGCGGGGCCTGAGGACCATGGTTGACTTTGTGTACACGGGCGGGCTCAGGCTGGACATGGACTCGCTGCAGGACACGCTGGAGGCTGCCCGATACCTGCAGGTGCAGCCTGTGCTGCAGCTCTGCAACCAGCTGCTCAGCAGCGAGGTGAGGGCGGGGCCTGGGGAGGAACCAGGGGCGGTGCTGGGGAGGGGCGGGGCCTGGGGGCGGAGTCATAGAGGGGCAGAACCAGGGGTGGAGCCTGGGGCAGAGCATGGGAGGGGCTGAGAGGGGCGGAGCCTGGGGCAGAGCATGGGAGGGGCTGAGAGGGGCGGAGCCTGGGGCAGAGCTGGGGAGGGGCTGAGAGGGGCGGAGCCTGGGGCAGAGCTGGGGAGGGGCGGAGCCTGGGGCAGAGCATGGGAGGGGCGGAGAGGGGCGGAGCCTGGGGCAGAGCATGGGAGGGGCAGAGAGGGGTGAGCCTAGTGGCGGAGCTAGGGAGGGGCAGGGCCTGGGGCAGAGGGGTGGATCTGGGGAGGGGTGGGACTGGGGGTGGAGCCGGGGAGGGGTGGGACTGGGGGTGGAGCCAGGGAGGGGTGGGACTGGGGTCGAAGCCAGGGAGGGGTGGAGGAAGGTCAGCGCACGTGAGTTTCTCTTATGCAATACTTCGTGAGTGTGTCTGTCGTGTGTTGTGCCTGTGCTGCGTGTGTGTGTGTGCTGTGGTGTGTGTGTGCCTGTGTGCGTGCGTGGTGTGCGTGTGTGTGTGTGGTGTGCTGTGTGCTGTGTGTGTGTGTGCCTGTGTGTGGTGGTGTGTGTGTGTGCCTGTGTGTGTGTGTGCTGTGGTGGGTGTGTGTGTGTGTGTGGTGCGTGTGTGTGTGTGCGCGTGTGCGTGCCTGTGTGTGTGTGTGCGTGTGTGCGTGCGTGCATGCGTGCGTGCGTGCCTGTGTGCGTGTGCGTGTGTGCGTGCGCGTGTGCGTGCGTGTGTGGGTGTGTGTGCGTGCGTGTGTGGGTGTGTGTGCGTGCGTGCAGCTCACTGTAGATAACTGTGTGGAGGTGGGGTCCGTCGCTGTGGAGCTGCAGCTGGAGGAGGTGCTGGGGCGGGTGCAGGAGTTCGTCTGCGCAAACTTCTCTGCGCTGGTGCAGAGTGGGCGGCACCTGCAGCTGTCTGCGGCCTGCCTGAGCCACGCCCTCTCCAGCGACTCCCTCTGGGGCTTCACGGAGGTGGAGCTGTACCGCGTGGCGCGTGATTGGCTGGACCGGGACCCCGCGGGGCGGGGGGCGCACACGCACGCCCTGATGAGCCGCGTGCGCTTCCCGCTCATGGCGCCCGCGGACCTGCTGCGCATCTCGCAGGAGGACGCCGGTCTCCGCGGCGACCCCGCCTGCGCGCAGCTGCTGCTGGAGGCCTCCTCCTATCAGACGCTGCCGTTCCTGCAGCCGGCGCTGCAGAGCGAGCGCACGCGCCTGCGCTCGGACTCCGCCCACCTGCTGCTGCTGGGCGGGGTCACGCACCGCCACCTGGCCGTGTCCCGCCAGCTCTGTTACTACGACGACGGGGCGGAGGTGTGGCGGGCCCTGCGGCCGCTGGACGAGCCGCGGTACCAGCACGGCGTGGCGGTCCTGGGGGGCTTCCTGTTCGTGGTGGGGGGGCAGGGGCAGTACGACAGCAAGGGAGCCACGGCGACGGACAGCGCGTACCGCTACGACCCGCGCGGGGACCGCTGGCTGCAGCTGGCGCCGCTCGGCGAGAAGCGCACCTTCTTCCACCTCAGCGTGCTGGGGGGGCGGCTCTACGCTGCGGGGGGCAGGAACGCCAGCGGCGAGCTCGGTGAGAGGCCGCACGCCGTCGGCACGGCAACACGCCGTCCTCACGCTGACCTGTGGGCGGGGCTCTGGCTCTGGGGTTAATTACAGCTGTGTTTATAATAATAATAATAATAATCATAATAATAATAATAATACATTTATGGAAAGGAGCAGTTGCTTGTGCTTCCAGCTCAGTGCAGTGCGCTGTTTGTTCACACAGACACTGTGCAGCTCAGTGCAGTGCGCTGTTTGTTCACACAGACTCTGTGGAGCTCAGTGCAGTGCGCTGTGTTCACACAGACTGTGCAGCTCTGCAGTACGCTGTTTGTTCACACAGACACTGTGCAGCTCAGTGCAGTGCGCTGTTTGTTCACACAGACACTGTGCAGCTCAGTGCAGTGCGCTGTTTGTTCACACAGACACTGTGCAGCTCAGTGCAGTGCGCTGTTTGTTCACACAGACACTGTGGAGCTTGTGCTTCCTGCTCAGTGCAGTGCGCTGTTTGTTCACACAGACTCTGTGGAGCGATATGACTTCAGCAGGAACGAGTGGACGTTCGTGTCCCCGATGGCCGAGCCAGTCTACGGACACGCGGGGGCCGTTCACCAGCAGCTGATGTACATCTCTGGTGAGCCCCCCCCCCCTGTGTCTAAGAGACAGAAGCTTTTCTTCACACTGTGTCCCAAAATCTGTAAAAGCTGCCAATAAATGTAGCAATAGCTGAAAAATTGTGGAAATTCTGCATGTAAATGTAGGGGGAGGTTCATTTAAAACCCCAAAACACCGCTTCAGTGAGAGTCCTCAAGGAGATTATCCAAAGTCTCCATGTGGCCACAAAGCAGGTGCAAGTGTTTCTCTTTAATACGCAGTTTATAAAATTGACCATTTCTGCCAGGAAGAGCCTACACTTCCCCTCAGGGCTGCTGGGTTAGGCTGCAGGTAGCAGCGCGGGGTCGGTGGGGGGGTAGGGGGTGGCGGGGCGGGGGGGGGGTGCGTGGTGTAATGTGGTGAAGGCGCGAAGCCGCCTCTCTTTGCAGATGCGGTCAGCGCTGTCACACCGGTGCTGTGTGTGAGTGGGCAGGTCAGCAGGGGGGCGGGGCTGCTGATAACCGTGTACTCATAGAGGAGATTCACAGGCTTCTCACCACTTCCTGTTTGCTCGGGACACGCTAACCTCTGTGAGAACGTTTGGGGAGAACGCGGAGGGTAACAGTCCTTTCTCTCACAGACTGTTAAATACGTAATAATGAAGTGGGCAAAAACTCACAACAACTCACGCTGCTGATGAATGGTACGGCCCTTCTGGACGTGGCTGTGGGGTGGCTGTGGTCGTCAGGGTTACGCTCTCAGGTTGTGTGTGCCTACTGTGGACCTGCGGTAGGAACACTTCCCAGACCAAGAGCTGGACCATGCGTCCGCATCATTAGCACACAGAGAGTAGAAACAGGTCAAAATAACCACCAGAATCTGTAAAACCGCAGGGTAAAAAGCAGTGTAGCATAGACAGAGGCAGAGGAGGTTTGACCTCCTGGCGGGACATAGCTGGGGCTCCCTTGAGTAAGCAGCAAACGGTGATCCGTACAGTAAAATACAGCGTCTCCGGTTTGCTATGCATCTCAAACATTTCAGTCCACACCATCCAAGAGACTGCACTTAGAGTTAAATATCAAGGTCCTCGCCCAGGGGGAACCAATCACAGGTCCAGCTCTGGAGAGTGTTTGGGAGTGCTTGGTCTCCTGTGGAGCAGATATTCACAACAGGCCAACTCAAATTAGGGGATAAATATACTTTATACATACTCCCTACCAATGAAGCTGTATCATGTCCATCAGTCCCCCTCTTATGAATATTATTGATGGGCTTTAATGGAGGACATTACTGTGGCAGTTATTAGCCGGTACTGCACTGCACTGGAACCCAGAAACTCCCGTTACCGACGGCAACCCCCCGTGGGTACAGGAGGCCTGAGAGAGCCCAGGCGCTGGGTATCTGGTGTGTTTGGAGTATCTGTGGTTCTGACGCCTTCCCCCCGTGTGGTTTCGCTCGCAGGGGGGATCACGCAGGACACCTTCCGGAAGGATCTGTGGCGCTACGACGCGGCGCAGGACGAGTGGCGGCGGTGCGCGGACATGGCGGCGGCGCGGGGGCTGCACTGCATGAGCGCGGCGGGGGGGCGGCTGTACGCGCTGGGCGGGAACGCCCCGGTGGGGGAGGGCGACTACGCCGACGTGCTGAGCGTGGAGGCCTACAGCCCCGCGGCGGACCAGTGGACGGCCGCCGCCCCGATGGCGCTGGGCCAGAGCGACGCGGGCGTGGCCTGGTTCGGCGGGCTCCTGTACGTGGCGGGCGGGTACCAGTGGCGCGGGCGCTGCATGGTGGACGCGGTGCAGCGCTACGACCCCGAGCGCGACGCCTGGGACGAGGCCTTCGGCGTGCCCGAGCCCGTGGGCGGAGCCCGCATCTGCGCCATGCCCCTCCCCCCGACCCACAGCCCCCTGCAGAGCCACGCCCACCACTACCCCCTGGACATGCCCTCTGGCTGAGGGGCGGCACGGGTCAGGGGGGCGGCTGGGCGGGTTTGGCTGGACCCAGGCTGGTTTGGAGAGAAATTAAATCCCTAAGAACAGGAGAGGAGCAGACTGGCCAGTAAAGCATCAGTGACCACACCCTCTTCATATGGGACCCACTGCTGGTTGTGCTTCAGTGTTATTTTCCCCTTGTTTTTTAAAAACATTTTTATAAATAATTAATAAACAAAACTATGCCAAAATATCATTATATCATAGTTTGGATTTGTTTGGTCCTGCTTAAAGAAATTGACTATTTAAAAATAAATTGAGGTATTTTTCATTTTCTCCTTATCTTTCATCTTAAACTTCTCTGCCTCATAAGTTCTAAACTCCTCCCCCTTCTCCATAGCTCTAAAACCCCTCCTCCTCACACCAAAGCTCTAAACTCCTCCCCTTATTCCAGAGCCCCTAACTCCTCCTCACAATCCAGATCCACAGGCTCCTCCCCCTCAGTGTAAAGCTGCCCACATACAGAGACAGAGGAAGGTCTGAGTCATGCTTCCTGGTCATGTGACCTACAGAAAGCAGAGTGCATTTCACACACCGCACGCATACAGAGCCACTCAACCAGGTAAAACACAAACTGATGCGCACACACACACACACGTACACACACACGCACACGCACACACAAACACACACACAAACACGCACACACATGTACACAAACACACACAGTCACTCAGCCAGGTCAAACACAAACTAACGCGCGCACACGTACACAAACACACACACACACGTACACAAACACACGCACACGTACACAAACACACACACATAAGGACACACACAAACATATACACCGATTAGCTCAAATATGATGAATAAATACAGTGTACTTTTATTGTATTGTTTGCAAATTATTAACGCTGCAGAGATGGAGTGAATATTTTTGGAGCTTTATAGAGAAACATTCTGTGTTTATTGTAACGGTACATTTTCGGCAGCCTTTAAACAGCTGTGCTGATTGACAGGTGGAGGCCCCACCCCTCCAGGAGTACGGTCCAATTGTCCCACAGTGTGGGTGTGTCCGTGGGGGCGAGAAGTGCCCCGCCTCTCTCTGAGTGGGGGGAGTGGGGGGGGGGAGGATCCAGGAGGAGGTGTGGCCTGTGGAATGGATAAAGACATGATGTCATCGCTCTGTGCTGGGATGGACCTATGAGCAATAAAGAGAGGAGGCAGAGAGCGAGGCTTCGAATGCGAAACCCAAATGAATGCAAACAGCTGCATTTTACACAGAATACACCCTGCTGCTTCGGCTGCTTCGGCTGCTTTGGCTGCATTCAAAATTCAACCGTCCTCACGCTCATGTCATTCAATAAGCTGACTAAATGTGGTGTGACTCAAATCGCTCGATACTGTTCTCCCTTTTGAAGTTGTTCTAACCACTTTCAGCGCCACTGTTTTTCCAGCACGCCAAGCTAACGTCAAAATTCAGGTCCTCTTACCTACTATCCACTACTTCAGGTACTGCCCGTCAGTGGTGCACTCCCCCCTGCCACCTCGCTGAAGCCCTCCAGGGCCAGACCGGGGGGGTCCCCACCAGGGGGCGGTGTGGTGCGGGCGGGGCTGGACCGGGAGCGGCTGTCGCCACGGTCACCGTGGTCGCCAGGCGACGAGCCTATCCCTGACGCTGGCGGGGGGGCGGAGAAGGGGTCCGCGGAGGGGGAGGGCGGGGCCAGGGCGAAGTAGAGGCCGGGCAGGCGGATGTCGAGGATGAGGCCGTGCTTGATGAAGAGCCGCTGGTTGAGGGCGTAGAGCTTGTCGGCGATGTCGCTGCCCAGCAGGACGGAGAACAGGTGCGCCAGGTAGCGGTCCCCCGCCAACAGCGCCTGCAGCCGCCGCCGCGGCCACGTCACATAGCGACAGTCCGTCTCCGCCGTCAGCGTCACCTGGCCCAGGAGCAGGAGGTCAACACAGGGGTCACGGGAGGTCAAAGGTCAATACACACAAAAGTGATGAACGTGTTAAAAGCTCACATCGCCCCTCTGTGATTATAGCACACAGCACAGTATGGGCATTACTGCCACAACAGGCACTTCTACAAGGAGCACATTCACTAATGATAAACTGCCAGTGGTATTCATAACTCCTCATCCTCCCTCTCTCTCTCCCCATCTCTTTCCCTCTCTACCTCTCTCTCTCTCTCCCTCTCTCCCTCCCCATCTCTTTCCCTCTCTACCCCTCTCTCTCTCTGTCCCTCCCTCTCTCTCTCTCTCTCTCTCTTACCTGATACTTCCCCTCCTCCATAGGCCTCAGGGACTCCCACTCAGGTGAATCCAGGAACTGAAAGGGGAAAATGTACTGAACAAACTGGCCGTCCAGAGACGCTCGAACCCTGAGAGGGAGGGGGGGGGAGGAAGGGAGAGGAGAGGGGGGAGGGGGGAGGGGGGGGAGAGGGGGAATGAGAGAGAGAGAGGGGGATAGAGGGAGGGGGGAGAGAGAGAGAGAAGGAGATCAGGTGTAGAATTTAGTTGTATTGTACTTGGGTAGTTAAGGTAGTTTTCATTGATCTCAGTGAGTTCTCAATGAAAGTAAACTAGCTGCACACAGAGTTCTTACAGCGTATGACTGCATGTGAAGAGGTCTAGAGTCTAAAGAGAGATTGTAGTTGCCAGGATACCAAGCCACCTGAGAGGCAGAATCTCATTCTCGTTGGGGTCTTCTGGGGGCCAAATGAGAGGGAAGGGGGGGGGGGGGTCTATTGAGCCAATTAACCTGCACGATGATTAGAAGGCCATATTTAGCTTTTCTAAAAACCTTTTTTTTTTTTAAAGATAACTTTAATTATCATACTAAATCAGGACAGTGGTTCTCCCAGCTCTCCCAGGCCTGTGGTCCATAACCCTGCTGCCTGGCTGCAGACCTGAGGCAGAAGAAGCTCAGGGTGGAATCGCTGCTTTCGCACAGATGTTCATTATTTTAATGAGGAGTTTCATATGTTTATAGTCAAAATTCAGTTTGGGGCAGATTAGATACCTCAAACCCATTGTTTAAAATACATTTAAAACCAATTTTACAAGAGTATAAGGTAATTTCTCTCTTTAAGGACAAGATTACTTGCAAGGAAACACGGGCGCATGCTTTACAGAAGTATTTTTTTCAGAACATGTGATGTGTAACTGATCGACCTCTCCCCAACTGCCTCGTCTTCACACTGATGAAGGGCTTTCCGTTTGCGTCCTTTCCGTGGAGCTAAGGAAGCAAGGAAAGGATGCGAGGAGGTGAAATAAGTGATTGGACAGAGCCCCAGACCCAGCTGAATCCTGGGAATGCTCCCGCTGCCCGTGGGCTGTGGGGCTGCTGGGTACGGTCGGCGCTGCAGCGGTCCGGACACGATCGCGGACCTGCGAACGGCCCTCCCTGAGGACAGAACGCCTGCAGAGCTCCTGGTACCTTCAAGCCCCCAGAGCAGAGCGAGGGCGGGGCGGACTCACCTCCCCGACAGCAGGAAGGAGAGCTGGTCGATGGGCGTGGTCCCTTCCTGCGCGTAGTCCTGCTCCTCGCCGAGCGCCCAGACGCGGCCGCCGCAGGCCTGGGTCAGCCGGCGGAACGCGGCGGGGGGGGCCCCCAGGGGCCGGAACACGGCCCGGTACAGAGCGCCCAGCTCCCCCCCCGGCAGGGCGTCCCAGCGCAGCCGCAGCAGCAGGCCCCCCAGCCGCAGCAAACACAGCGCCCCCAGCAGGACGCCCCATGCCAGCACGCCCGCCGCGCACACGGACAGCCAGCCCCACAGGGCCTGGCACAGGAAGGCCAGCAGCAGGCAGCTGACCGTGTACACCGCCCCAAATGCCCCGCTGCCCCCCATGTACCCCAGCGCGAGCAGGACGCTCCCCAGCTGGTACAGCCCGTCCTCCGTCCCGTCAGCCCAGTCCTGGCGGGGCGGGGGCCCCCGAACCAGGCCCCACAGCAGAGAGGAGTTCCCCTCCCACATGCTCGCAACCCCCCCCCTATAAAACTATATCCATAAATATAAACAGCAGAGCCTCCAGTTTTAAGAACAGAAGTGTGTTCATGCGCGCGGACGCCAGCAGAAACCTGCAGAAGTGAAACGTGCCCTCCCTTCAACCTCCTCCCAACCTCTCAGTGGAAACGAAAACACCCCGTCAGAAACGCCCGGAAGAGGCGAGTCCACTTCCCAAAAAGACAGAAAGTGAAACCGCTTCATCTAAAAAAAGACAGAGTTATGCACAAGAAAGAGTCCATGGTTATTCCTCCAAGCTGTTCTGTCAAATTTACTAAATCAATTCTGAGGTTAAATGAAAAATGTGGAAATAAAAATTTCTGTTTCTTAAAGCGTTCTAAGAGTTTTCACCGAAGCAAGGAGCTGAAATGGACGTCTTCAGGCAGAGTCAGACTTTCAGTGCCGAAACTCTCTCTCCCCCTCCCTCGCTCTCTTCTCTTCGACCCCCCTCCCTAATCTTGCAGAGGGGTTTAGGAATCTCATGTCAAAATGTTTATGAGAGAGGGAGAGGGTTAGAGAGAGAGGGAGAATGATAGAGGGAGCGAGGGAGAGGGTTAGAGAGAGAGGGATGACCATGTTTGGAGCTGAAACTGAAGGAGGGGGGCATGCTGACAGAAAGCAGACGTGCCACAGCAGTTGGGGAGCAGGGGTGGGGAACCCTGATCTGCTCTCAGGGGCGCACCCAGGAGCCCCCACAGCTTCAGCCGGGACACACGGTGAGACCACACCCACATCCTACAGAGCCACCTCTGACCCCCGACCCCCGACCCTGACCCCCGACCAGACATCACAGACATGGGGAGGGCAGAAATAGGACGGCATTTAGAGATGTGAAGTCTAGATGGCAGGTCAGGTGTCAGACACCCCCACACACACACACACAGATACACACACACACACACCCCCACACACACACACACACACACAGATACACACACACACACACACACCCCCACACAGACACACACACACACCCCCACACAGATACACACACACACACACACGTGCACACACATACACACACACCACACACACATACACACAGATACCCCCACACAGATACACACACACACACACACGTGCACACACATACACACACACCTACACACAGACACACACACACACACACACCACACACACACACACACACACACACGACACATACTTACACACACGACACATACTTACACACACATGCACAAACACACACACACACACACACATGACACATACTTACACACACATGCACAAACACACACACACACACACGGGCACACTCTCATACTGACAGGACCAGTGTGTTTCCCTAGTGACAGGGGATAATGAGTTGTGGGGGGGGCAGTGAGAGGTCCTACCTGCTATTTACGGAGACAGAGAGAGCTGGCAGGGAGAGGCTATGTTAGGCCCACAGCTATGCATACACAGCATTCGTACCCTTATTTCACTTCACATCTTGTGCATAACATATAGGCGGCAGTGTAGTATAATGGCTAAGGAGTTGGTCTTGTTACCTAAAGGTCACAGGTTCAATTCCCCGGTAGGACACTGTCGTTGTACCCTTGAGCAAGGTACTTAACCTGCATTGCTTCAGTATATATCCAGCTGTATAAATGGATGCAATGTAAGTCGCTCTGGATAAGAGCGTCTGCTAAACGCCTGTAAACACGTAAACACAACGGTTAGCGGCTTTTATGTTACTCTCAGTTAGCTGGCCTTTCGCCAGCAGATGTGGCTCTCCAGAGAACGATCCGGTATAATGGAGGATACAGACAGCTGGTTTTCAGTGGACTGAGGTCACAAGCAGAACCGGCTTTACCTCAAACGGCTGCTGGAGTCCAGCATGCGCATGAACTGGGAGTGAGAGAGTAATCAGTACAGTGTTAGTGGGGGAGCACTGAGGTCACTCACTGACCAGAACCTGGTTCTACTGAAAGCTCTTCAGCATGAGACAACACAAGAAAAGGTCTGTGTGCGTGCGTGAGTGTGTGTGTGCGTGTGTGAGTGTGCGTGTGCATGTGTGTGTGCATGTGCATGCGAGTATGTGTGTGTGCGCGTGTGCATGTGTGTGTGTGTATGTGTGTACATGTTAGTGTGTGTGTGTGTGTGTGTGCATGCATGTGAGTGTGTGTGTTCACATGGCAGCTGGGGTTGTCAGGACCTGTGAAATCCTTGTGTTGTAAGAAGCCCTCATTTCCACACAGGATAGCAGCAGAGAAACTGAACACTTCCTTCCTTTCTGATCAGTGTGCTCTCTCGCTCCAGTGAGGGTCTCTGCATGCGGCCGTTAAAATGGGACCATGTTTACTCCTGCTCTTCATCTAAACCAGGTCCCATTGTGGGCCAGGTCTGTGCCCTCCCCCATACCCACCTCCCCCCCCCCCCCTGAAAAGCACCCACACTCACACAGCATATTGCATAGGATCTATTTAATTCCACTCACTGGAACACATTGGGTCAGGGGGTGAGTACATTTCCCAGGACTAAATACAACTTCAGTTAAAAAAACAAAACAAACTCAAACAGGAATACAGCGGTGCTATCTGAGCGACGCAGACGTTCCCTTTACACCCAGAGAGACCGACCGGGAGGGACAGCAGCCAGCTGCGCCACTGCAAGAGAACAGAGAGACCAGCGTTAGTATACCACTACAACCAGAGAGACCAGAGTTAGTATACCACTCCAATCACAGAGAGACCAGCGTTAGTATACCACTACAATCAGAGAGAGACCAGCGTTAGTATACCACTACAATCAGAGAGACCAGCATTAGTATACCACTACAATCACACAGAGAGATCAGCGTTAGTATACCACTACTATCAGAGAGACCAGTGTTGGTATACCACTACAATCAGAGAGACCAGCATTAGTATACCACTACTATCAGAGAGACCAGTGTTAGTATACCACTGCAATCAGAGACCAGCATTAGTATACCACTACTATCAGAGAGACCAGCGTTAGTATACCACAACAATCACACAGAGAGACCAGCGTTAGTATACCACTACAATCAGAGAGACCAGCGTTAGTATACCACTACAATCAGAGAGACCAGCATTAGTATACCACTACAATCACACAGAGACCAGCATTAGTATACCACTACAATCAGACACCGAGAGACCAGTGTTAGTATACCACTACAATCACACTGAGACCTGCATTAGTTTACCACTACAATCACACAGAGACCAGCATTAGTTTACCACTACAATCACACATAGACCAGCATTAGTATACCACTACAATCAGAGAGACCAGCATTAGTATACCACTATAATCACACAGAGACCAGCATTAGTATACCCCTACAATCAGAGACCAGCTTTAGTATACCACTACAATCACAGAGAGACCAGCGTTAGTATACCACTACAATCACACAGAGAGACCAGCGTTAGTATACCACTACAAGTACACACACACTCACTCAGTCACTCACACTACCCTCCCTACCTACACACAAACACATAAATGAGAAAAAATATGTTAAACAACAGTGTGTAGTTAGGTGTAGTGTGGTTATCGGTGCATAAACTGTGTTTTCACATGCATATTGCGACCCACTCTAACCCCCTCTGACCGTCCAGCAGCCACCGAACTAAATTAAGCTTACATTAACAACCCACAGCCAGAGAGGAGTGGCTATGTGACAGAGCGCTGAAACGGACACCCCCAGCAACAGAAACACAAACCCCATACCACGTGACCCTCCGGAAAAAAACACATGAAGATGCAGCCAATAGGTGCACAGCACAAGGGTTCCTTCCTGTCAGGTGACATGATGTCATGCATGATTGATGTCTGGCAGTTCCCCAGCCAACAGGAAGCTGCCTTGGGATCAACAATCTGACCTAAATCACACCAGAGCAGAACTACTGCTCCCTACTGCATGCGGACGGGCTACTCCAGTGCAGAACTACTGCTCCCTACTGCATGCGGACGGGCTGCTCCAGTGCAGAACTACTGCTCCCTACTGCATGCGGACGGGCTACTCCAGTGCAGAACTACTGCTCCCTACTGCATGCGGACGGGCTACTCCAGTGCGGCTCAGTCCATGGTTACAGACTGCGGACCAGCGGCACACAAGCCAAACTTTTCACAGAAAATTCTGTGACCTGGTGTTTGAAAGCACAGGAATTTTGAAAAACCTGTGGAAAATGAGTACTATATCTAAATGTGTCCTTTTTTGCCCCTGGAATAGATTAATTGTGGGTTGAAATTTCCCACTGAGCATAAAACGTAAAATATGACATGTCAAACTCCTGAAATTCCGCAGACAAAATACTACACTTTGGTGATTTCCTAAAACAAGCGCGCACACGCATTTCTCTCTTCAGCCGCGTCTCTAACAACATTGAGTCCTCTTCATTTCAGCAGGAGCTTCTCCGTCAGAAAGAGTAACGTGTACAGGACACTAGACCACGACACTGATCAATCGCTCGGCTGATCTGCCGCATTGAAGTAAAAAAAAAAAAAAAAAAAAAAAAGGGGGTATGTGTGTGTGTGTGTGTGTGTGTGTGTGTGTGTGTGTGTGTCACATGACCGCAACATGGAACGCGCAGAGCGCGCGGGTACATCGTGTCCATTCGCACCGGGGAAAGCCCTCCTTTTGTCTACGGTTCAGCCAGGGCCGAGTGTTACTGTGTTACAACCGCAACGCTCCGAACGGTACAGAACACATACACAAAGATATGCATCAGTTGTGTAGGGAGTTATACACTCATCTGATATATAATTTCACGTCACGTTTGTGTATTAGATTTACAGAAAGAGAATGAGATAATTATTCTGATTACACCGAGAAAGAAAACTTAACACTAGAAACGAGTCACCCTCGTGCAAGCCCGCTTTAGAGATGTTGCAAAGTATGAAGTAAATTGTTTAATCTAATAATCTAAGGCATCCCCGCCCCTTTGATCTTTATCGCCAGAGAACACGAAAGTGCGCTTACCATTCACTGAGGTTTCATCCACCGAATGCACTCAAATCTTGAATCCAAGCGCCCTCATACATTCTTTGTGCGCCTCGATGAGGTCGCTGCAGCTTTCTTCGCCCTTCTCAATGATGCTGCAAATGGAAGGCAATTAATCCACACACAGCCTCCGCAACACAGAGCGCCATGGACAAGTGTCAGGTAGAATTAGTAAACTGTTCACAGCGCATTTACGTTAAAGCTCGGATCGTATTCACTTTTCATCTGTTATACTTGTCCGCCAGTTTTCTGGGATGCCTCCGCCTGGGTGCCCTGCAGATTCCTTACCATGCATCTCTAGCTTTCTTGGTCTCAGGACATTCACAGCACGGCGTTGGGGTCTCCTCCGGCTCGGCGCTCTCCGGCGTAGTCTCACAAGACTCCGCTGTCAGGGTCGACATTTTCTTTCTTGGGGTCTGCCTTGTTGCAACATGAAAACAACACAGTTTCAATTAAACCTGGCGACCTACTGAAACGTACAAAGGGCCTCAAAATCAAATGATTGCGCGCCGGTGAGAAATGTGTGCAGCACCAAAGAAACAAACTAATAACTGACAAGCTAATTCCATCCTTACTGGTGTGAGGCGCACGGGAAGTGCGAACACAACTTGCTAGCCAACTTAGAAAGCTGATAAATTCCCTAACCCCTTGGCAATTTAGTTTTCAAACTAAGTAAACGGAATAACAAGCAGGCACAGCATCAAAGTAAATGTAGCGGGGAAGCTAGCTGGTATCATTGTCTCATAAGCAAAACTAATAAAACAAGAAACAGAATTTCCAGCACTGTCCAACTTGGTTGTTGAAATTCTCTACTTTGGATAGAAAACTTTCATGTTACAAATTACACATTTTAGCCCATGCAGCCAGCTAGCTACCTGTTTGGAAGAAAATGTCGAAATGACGCCTAGTGGGCGTGTGCGCATGAAGACCAGACAACTCAGTAGAGGAAGGGTTAAACCAAACACGAACAATGTATGTTGTATAACTCTCATTTCGCATGTAGGGTGACCTCACGTGCGTCCTCTGTTACGCAACGCGAGCCCCACAGAAATGGGTGAGATGTCTGGGGTCTGTAGTTCTACATTCACATACATGTGCGCAGCATCAGCCGATTTTCACTACATTTCCCGGACCCATGTATGTTGTCGGTAGTGCGGGCATGACAATGCGCTGCGGGCGGGACGATGGAGACCCTGCACAGGCCGCTCCAGTTCAGCCCACACACACTAAATGACTGTATCTATTTCCTAAATTGGCCAATTCATATATCACAGATTTAACAAGGTTCACATCAAATTAACCTGGTTTCGTATTTCACCCAATCAATCAGTTTATTCCTTTATACAGTACGGCATCATTATTAGGCCTACTTTAAACTAACCGAATGCATCGATAGCCCATCCCCTTTCTATTGCACAGACTAGAAAATGGGCGTGGCCAGCTCGAATGAATAAAGCCCCGTGCCCAGCATCTTTCATTAAGTGAAATCTGATATAGGCCGTGCAGCTCTTTACTGTGCATTCTGAATCTCGGAGATGCACTGCATAGAGACTGAACGGCCATTTTCTCTGGGAAACCTGCAGAACCTTTGATATAGGCTTCTTCAGGATTATGGTCAGGTACCATAAATGACGTATGATTTGTGTTGCTTGTACACTGTACATCGTCTTAGGCTCTATTATGCGAAACTGTGTATTGTACAGTATTTGGTAATTGTCAGTCAGCGTATTTTTCTTTTGCACAGGTACAGAGGGTGTGCTTTGCTAGTCCGAGACAGTCAGAGAAGCGTCAATTTAATAAGTGGAACACTTATGTCCCTACATTAATACCGGTGACCTTGCGCAGGAGTTACAGAAGGCTCTATCACGCTGTTGTTGCAGTGACATCTCTGGGCCAGCAGGGGGCCCCATTGTTCCGATGTACACACAACACGTTTCCATCGTCAACGCAGGGCAAGTGCATCTTATTTTCGGTCTACCTCAGGTGGTCACTATTGGCTTAAATTAGGTAGTGCCATTGTTTGAGAACCAGTATCATATACTGTGACCAATTCCTCCCTCATAATTTTATTTTTCACAATCAATTCTTCAACATCTTGAAAAAATTATAGTTAAATTAGAAATACAATCCTAAAAAAATAATTAAATGTGAAATGACAGGAAGATGAGTAACGACGAAGCAAATAAAGTATGGAATTCAAGTTAAAGGGTTACATTCCTGACTTAGTGACAGAGGTCCAATAGGGGCTGTTTATAACATGGACATTAGCAACAATGTCATCAAGAAGCTGCAATTAGGTACTTTGTGTGTATGTGAGTTTGTGTGTGTGTGTGTTTAAGAATAAAAAATCTGGAAAAAAAAATCCAAGAGCAGAGATGACTTGAGAATATGATTTATTGTCAGAAACTGAAATAGTCAGAAATTGTCTTCTGATGAGACTCATGTGATTGAATATTTATACAGCAGGATTTTTACTGCACAGAAGCCATGCAGGCTGAGCACCACCCAGGAGGTTTCCCCGGCCTGGGGTTTGACCCACGTGTTCGAGGTGTGGCCCTCCTCCCCCCCCCACGCAGAGGGGCGTGGCCCCCCCGCAGCGCCCCCGCTCGCAGCCCTAGCCGAACACGCACACGGTCCCGGAGGCCAGCCGGTGCTTGTACTCGTACAGGTAGAAGGACGCCTGCGGAAAGTTGCAGCGCATCTCCATGGGTCCCGGGACCACGTGCACGACCACGCCCCCCCCCAGCCCCTCCCGCAGCTTGCGCAGCATGCGCCCGGCCAGGTAGCGCCCCGCCCGCTCCGGCTCCTCCTCCAGCGAGGCGTACACCTCCGGCGGCGGGTTGGGGATCTTCCACTCCAGCTCCACGATCAGCTGGTGGATGCGGCCCTTGTCCAGGGAGGTGGGCGTGTCCCGGTAGCAGGCCACCACCGCCACTCCACCGGGCCGCTCCGGAGGCACGCTCAGCAGGCTGTCCCGCCGCTCGGCCCCGCCCCCGAGCTCGGCCCCGCCCACTCGAGCTCAGCTCCGCCCCCACCCCCGAGCTCAGCCCCGGCCCCGGCCGCACCCTCACCCCCCGCCCCGCCCCCGCCCCCTGCCCCGGGCGGGTGCACCATGACGGCCCAGCGCATCCAGTCGTAGTTCTTCTCCAGCGCTTTGAGGATGGCGGCCGCCTGCTCCCCGGGGGGCCTGCCGCTCAGCTGGGCGTCGCCGGACATGCGCCGCACGTCGTCCCGCGCCTGCTCCAGGAAGTACCCCGAGCACAGCGCCCCCGTCGCCTTCATCTTCCTGTAGAGCGCCCCCATGCGCTCGCCCCAAACCTTCATCAGCAGCGCCTGGTCCCGCCCCGTCAGGGACGCCTGCACGAACAGGCACAGCAGCCCCGTCCCCAGCACGAAGTTCACCTGTCACCACGGCAACACACACAGGGGAAAGGGGCTTCTGGGTCATTTCTCAACAGCAACAAGCCCCTGGAGAATGTTAGGCTAGAGGTTAAAGCAATGTTTCCCTTTGATCTACGTGGAGTGATGTTGTTTGCTTTTAACAGCCGAGATAAAAAAATCTCATTTAAAAGAGAGACATGGTCCAAGATAGCAGTGTTTGCCTGAGTTTCAAGGCTGCGGGTTGGACAGGAGATTGCATTAGGCAGGGGTGGGATGGGGTTTGACTTGACATTTGAAAATTTCTCTCATGCTGCCCTTAAGTCTAACTGCAGAACCTCCAGTGATCGTAATGTTTGTTCTCCTGACTGAACAAAGCTCCATTGGGTTATGTTCCTGTAGAGGTCACTGCTAGAATCTTACCCCCACTCTCCTCAATCAGTCATTAATGATGTCACAAGAATTCCTACTCTAAGCCACGCCCTTTCCCTACTGCAGTTCCTGGATGATAGAACTGTTGTGTGTCCTCTATCTACCGTCTATGATGTCACAGGAAGTACTTACAATGCACATCCTCTGTCCTCCAACAACGTTTGATTTATGCTTAAGTCTTAAATGACCAAAATGTGTATCATACATTTTTAAAAAGAACCTATTTCCACTTTCACAAAAGTAACACTATGCATATGTGGCCAGTTCTGGATGCGTGCAGAACACACTGTATGGAGATTGGTGCCTTTTTGAACGGCAGTGAAATAGCATGTCATTAATGAGCTACAGGTGTGCAGATTTGTGCAGAGCTGCCTGTCGTGTTGGGTGAAGCGGTGCGTGGTACTGGCCTGGTGCCAGAGCCGAAATGGCGGGGCCTGGTGCCCAGAGCCGAAATGGCGGGAGGCTTGGTGCCAGAGCCGAAATGGCGGGAGGCTTGGTGCCAGAGCCGAAATGGCGGGAGGCTTGGTGCCCAGAGCCGAAATGGCGGGAGGCTTGGTGCCAGAGCCGAAATGGCGGGAGGCTTGGTGCCAGAGCCGAAATGGCGGGAGGCTTGGTGCCAGAGCCGAAATGGCGGGAGGCTTGGTGCCAGAGCCGAAATGGCGGGAGGCTTGGTGCCAGAGCCGAAATGGTGGGAGGCTTGGTGCCAGAGCCGAAATGGCGGGGCCTGGTGTCCAGAGCCGAAATGGCGGGAGGCTTGGTGCCAGAGCCAAAATGGCGGGAGGCTTGGTGCCCAGAGCCGAAATGGCGGGAGGCCTGGTGCCAGAGCCGAAATGGCGGGAGGCTGACCTTCTCGCAGAACTCGCGCAGCTCCCAGCGTTTGGGCCTCCGGGTCTGGATCAGCTCCTCCAGCAGGGTGGGCTGGGCGGTCAGGGCGGCCACGCCCATCAGCCGGGCGTGCATGGCGATCAGCTGCCTCTCCAGACGCAGGTCGCGCGCGTACTCCAGGAAGGCCTCCGTCTCGCGCTTGGTGCAGGCGGGCGCGGCCCTCACCAGCGCCCCCAGCTGGCCGTACACCAGCGCCAGGTCCCCCTCCAGCCGGTGCACCTCCTCGTCCGCCAGGAGTCCCCGCCCCGCCTCACTCAGCTCCTGGTCGATGTGGTCCAGGTTCTTCTTGACCAGGTCCAGCTCCTCAGGTGCGTCGTTGCCGTCCAGGTAGGAGCAGATGTTCTGGACCAGTCCCCGCAGGGTCTGCATGTACCCGACCGGTTCCAGAACCTTCCCAAACAGCGCCATGGCAACCGCTCACCAGGTGTCCTATAAATCCAACACACCTTGTGCCAGGAAAAATACTAAAGTGCTGAGCTCCAGACAGACAGACAGGCCAGAATCCAAGAAGATTAGATTAATACAGACAAACAAAAATCCACACAACAGACACTGGACACCTGCAGGAAGTACAGATAGTCAGAGCCAGAGATAATATTTAAAAATGGGAAGTAACATTCATCTAAAACTCTGAAATTGAATGTTTTAGCAGCTGTGACTCTCCACTCACCCTAACGTCCCTCAGAATGGAGAGAATAACCTTCAGCTGCTGCCTGTATTTATACCCATTCCAGAACAAAGGAACTCCTGATAATTTTTTTGATTATTATTTCAACCTTCACAGTACTTGTTCAGTGACCTTTCTCAGAAGCCTGACAGTTGTATTCATGTGAGCAGGAGACAGTTCAGAAATGGCAGTGAATTAGTGGCTTTCTGGCATCACGTTTGTCATAGAAACTAGATGTGTTTCTATGACACCATAACTTTTTTCCATGTAGTTCCATTTACCAGTATGTTTATATTTTTCATTGCTTTAAATGTTTCTCTTAGCTACCCGAGACGCAGAATAACATAATTCTGAAACATAATGTTAGATTTATTTTCTCTTGTAGTTCAGTTTTAATTTGGGCACCACAAATATTTTATTTTCTGGGATTTTGTTGACCTTTTGTTGACATTCAGTGGGTGAGCTGTGTGGGGGTATTCAACACCGATAAGAAATCTGCACGTTTAGGAAGTGCTCCGAGGCAATAGCGCCCTCTGTTGGTGTTAAACAGAACTCCTTAACACAGGGGTTTTCAACAGGTTTTGATGCAGGGACCCAAGCCCAGGTTCAGTCATCCAAGGAACCGCCATCGGAAGTTTAAAATGGTTATACTAAAATAAAAAGGTTTTATAAAATTCACTATGTGGGGAGGGGGTGGTTCAGATTGAGATCTCAGACCGAGAAGGGGAGGGCGGGGTTGTAATCACGAAAAGGGGGGCTGGGGGTAAGACTGTGATTTTGGGGTAGGGTTGCGATTACACCCCATTGAATCGCAGGCTTTACTGGACCTCTCAGAATGATGCACACACAGAGCATTCTGCCAAGAGGTGACGTGAGGATTCAGCTCCCAGTATTTTAGTATTTTATGGAATTCCTTCCGAATGCTCAGCTTTTTTCCACCAGTGTGTGTAAAATCTGAGGTCTTTGGATCCTGTGAGTAGTGACAGGAAACAGAATGGACTCCACCTCTTCCTTACAGTTCTGGTCCTTGATGGACAGAATGGCCAATCTTCCCTCTCATTTTTAAATTAATCTCAGTCCATCTTAATCCCTTCATTAAACACTTACCTGTTCCATAAGCTCAAAGACATGTCAAGTAATTTTGAGGTTCCATACCCCAAAATCTACAGTCCAGAAAAATGAACCATAGATCATATAAAATACCACTAAAACTGAACATCAATGAAGCAACATAAAAATGACTTGTTTCCCTGAAAGTGAAGTCTGCCCCCAAAGCTCTTTCGATGCCAACCCAAAGCCCCACCGTTCTGTGTGGGATGTGGACTGCGGCCAGGATCCGTTTCTAAGAGCGTAATCTATGCGAAGTGTGTGGACATTTTCAAGATTATTAGAAAAGTCAGAATATCAGCATTTTATTTTGAATCGATTTGAAGTATTTGAATAAAGTTTTTAAATCTGAAGTATTAAATAGTTTTATAAGCTCATTGTCAACATAGACTCAGCCTGCAGTCTGAGTAAGCTACATTTCCAACAATCCCCTCGCAGCTCATGAACCAGTCGCCAACACCAGACAGGCTCACTCGGCCAAACACCCAGAACAGGCCCACTTGGGCCAAAACACCCAGAACAGGCTCACTCGGGCCAAAACACCCAGAACAGGGCCACTCAGCCCAAAACACCCAGAACAGGCCCACTCGGGCCAAAACACCCAGAACAGGTCCCCTCGGGCCAAAACACCCAGAACAGGCCCACTCAGAGTCTGAAACATTCATTAGACTGAGAGTTAGGAAATTCAACTTCATTATTAGAGGAGTTACGTGCTAAAATACATGCCTGAAATTTATCGGACTGGAGAAACTACACACACATAAATATGTAACCACTCCCTATGAGAAGTGCTGTCGAGCACAAATTAAATCACCTGAACAGCTGTTCTACAGATGCCTTACTTGTCTAATGAAACACTGTTACACGTTCACCCTCCAGGGATTTAAACAGGATGGAAAAAGTACAGCATGCATGCGAACACACACACACCCACCTGCACAAGCCCAGACTCGCACACTCACCCCCGTCCTGCAGGTAGAGACAGGTAACACCCACACAGCGTTTAAAAACAGAAGCTTTAATTCACATCCAGCTGCCAGGAGGGGAAACAGCAAGTTTTACAGCAGACAGAAAAGAGTCAGTCTGGGGACAATTCAACATAAAATTCAAATGGTTTAAACAAAAAAAAAAAAAAGTTGTGTGTACATATGCGGGGAATCTTGGGTGTGTGTGTGCATGCAAGTCTGTCTGTATGTGCGTGTGCGTGTGTCTGTGTGCAGGTGTGTGTGTGCAGGTGTGTGTGTGTGTGTCTGTGTGCAGGTGTGTGTGTGCAGGTGTGTGTGTGTGTGTGTGTGTGTGTGAGTGTGTGTGTGTGTGTGCAGGTGTGTGTGTGTGTGAGTGTGTGTGTGTGTTAGGGAGACTGTCAGTAGGGTCGCATGCGGCCCATGAGGGGCGGGGCTCTGTTGGGCGGGGTTATGGCGATGTCCAGGTAGTCCCCGATCTGGAACCGCTGAGACTGCAGTGTCATGGAATCATCCGCCCCCTTCCGCCCCGAAACGGTGTTTCCGATGTCCTTCACCCTGAAACCAAACACAGCGTCAGTCCTTCACCCTGAAACCAAACACAGCGTCAGTCCTTCACCCTGAAACCAAACACAGCGTCAGTCCTTCACCCTGAAACCAAACACAGCGTCAGCCCTTCACCCTAAAACCAAACACAGCGTCAGCCCTTCACCCCAAATCCAAGCACAGCGTCAGTCCTTCACCCTAAAACCAAACAGTCAGCCCTTCACCCTAAAACCAAACACAGCGTCAGTCCTTCACCTCTGAAACATCAACACATGTGCTATGTCCTTGGTCGGCGTGAAACCAAACCAAGTCGACGTTCCTTCATCTCCTGAAACTCTGATAAAAGCGCAGTTCTTTCACCTGAAGGCCTCGGGTAGAGTCCTTCACATGGAATCCAACATGTCAGAGATCAGCTCCTTAAACCAAACAGTCGATGTCCTTCACCCTGAACCAAACAGTCGTCCTTCAACCTGAAACCAAACAAGTCAGCCTTCACCCTAAAACCAAACACAGCGTCAGCCTTCACCTGAACCAAACACAGGGTTTAAGCCTTCACCCAAAACATCAAACAAGCGTCAGCTTTACCCTAACAAACGGTGGTTGCATCCTACACAGTCACCGTTACCTTAACAACAGCGTGTACCATGCGTGCCTCTGCAGTCTCACCTGTAGCCTTGTCGTTTGGGGTCGGGGTAAACGATGGCAAACCCAAAGTGAGTTCCTTTTTTCCGAGCTTCTGGATAAACTTCTTTCACCAGGCTGGTGAGCTCCTTCAGAGTGGCATCCATCCTGTCAGAGGATCAAACGTTTAATACTCACCAGGATGTATCCAGGGCAACCAACAGGCCAATTACAGCATGGCATATAAATCTCATCACCGGCACAAAAACAAGTTCACCAACACCAGCAGTTTGGGTAGAGACCAGTCAGAAACATAGAATAACTATAAATAACTGTGTTGATTTACAAAGTCAACGATAACTTCAACAACATTCTGTACTCACAGTGCCCTATGTCTACCTGTGAGCCATGTTACACATCCTTCAATTTGTCACAAGGGTGTATCAAAACTGTACGGCCCGCTCCCAAAGTAGGGGTCTGTAGGGCTGTAACGCCAGTGGTGGCCCAGGATGCTGGGTCGGTTTGGATGACTCTGGGACTGTTTGGAAAGGTGTGCTTTACCAGGTGTAGATCTGCAGTTCACTGGACGGGACGTTCCCGCGTGCGAATTCGTCCATCCTGTGGTGTCGGCCATTGTTGGTGGTGAAAACCCGTAGTAGCAGGGGACAAGTCTGCAAACAACAGCCCTGTTTAGTACAGTTACACACGGCGAATCAAGCAAATAAATTCATCGCATTGAATAA
Organism: Anguilla rostrata; assembly: GCF_018555375.3. Lineage (NCBI taxonomy): Eukaryota > Metazoa > Chordata > Actinopteri > Anguilliformes > Anguillidae > Anguilla > Anguilla rostrata. The sequence continues at coordinate 72,877,455 of NC_057935.1, read as the reverse complement.
ATAACCCCACAAGTAACATTTCCTACGCAGAATGGGTTAAGAAACGAGCGGACGTTTTCGCAAACAAACATGCCGCACATTAACGTTTTAGAAAATTCACAGACCCAGCTAAATGTAGGTAGGTAGTCTAGTTTAAAGTAGGCTGCTCTTATCTACACAGAACGCGAAAGCTAGCAGGCTAGCAATCACCACGTCATCAGCATAGCACAATTATAAAGCTGAATGATTCATTATGAATAATGCATTATGGAATCCAATAATCTTACATGACACGACACTAATTATTTTTGGGATGTTTCTAAAATGATCTAACGAACGCCAGCTAGCTACCTGAGGCAGTCAGTGCAGAGCATAGCTGACTAGTCAGACACCGCTAGCTAGTATGTGCATCACCGTATGCATAATACACCACCACACAACTGAATTCAGCATGTCAGACAAACCTTCTCTCTGTCAACTGGCTTTTCTGGTTCTTTCTTGATTTCTTCTTGAGTAACTCTCGATTCCACAGCCATTTTATCAAAGAATGTTTCCAATGGCTAACAAGCAGGCTAAGCAGGCACGCCAAACGAAAAAAAGAAGTACTTCCGTTTCCGGGTCACAAAGTAATCTGTATGGTGGGCGCGTTCTATGGTAATATAGCCAATCGACGCGCTATGCCTTCGAAAGGAGGATAGACGAGATCTTTAATTTCATGTTCTTTATTAATCCCTGACTCTGAAAATTGTGTAAAATAAATAAACGGCGAAGTTGCACTGTTATATAACTGGCAATAAGATCATGCACAATACATTGAATTGCCAATATGATTTTTGAATTAATGGAATGTGTATTTTATGTGGAGATGTATACTGTTAAATAGTTAACGCTGAGGTTATTT